>NC_037668.1:9398027-9414840 GCF_003255815.1 Theropithecus gelada
AAAAAAAAAAAAAAAAAAAAAAAAAAAAAAAAAAAAAAGAAAAGAAAAAGGAATCTGCTAATTACTATATATAAGTAAAAAATAGTTTTCTAACTCCAGAGATACAATGTTATTATAATCCATATAAAGTCCTGATGTCTGTGGTCTAGGTTTTGGCAGTGTCATGGTAAATAAAATATAAGCCAAGCAGAAAAGTTTAGGTGAAACCAATGAATATTTAGAAAAATATCAAATGCATTACATGGATAACACATGGCAAAACTTCCTCTTGAAAAGATCCTCTTTACCAACTTCCACCCTTCTTATTAGTTCCCCCAAACTTTTCCCTTCCTAGAATTTCCTCAAAATTCTCTCTGAAGTTCACTTCCTCGTCTCTTCTCCCTCTGTGCCCACCCTGCTGCCTATTTTCTTGTTTTGCACCTGCAGGTCCACTATCCTCTGTCCTTTCTGTCATTTCCTTTTCAGTCTTCTCTGCATGATTTACTCCATTGAACTCATAATTGTGAGTTGGGGAATGTGGAGATTTAGCAAAAAGTACCAAGATTTTCACGAGAAGTTGGGTAGAAAAGGAAAATTCTGTGAGTACTTAATTGTTTTTCCTTGTCGTTCCATGAAAGGGAGACTTGGCAAAAGTCAGCATCAGGAACAACAGGAACAGATGACCTGCTTTACTTGCTCTGAAGCCCTGCAGGGGTGGACTTTCTTCACCTCAAAATAACTCTCACCTTTAGCCTGATAATAAAGTGAAACTTTAGAACAAGGAAGTTATTCTTTGTTTTTGTTCCTGATTAAAATATTTAGTATGATGTTTCACTCATTAGTTATTGAGAGCTGGGTAAATGAGTGTATCAGTTACCTTACTGGGAGTAGAGTTGGGTGGTAAATTAAAAGGAAGGCAGCTAAGAAGAGGGACATCAGTAAAATGGTGGGATAGGAGATCCCCACTCATATTCCCCCATAGCAATGTGAATTTGGCAACCACTGTGGATCCAGGTACCTCTGTGGGAGCTTTGGAATCCAAGAAGGAGGTTGCAAAAATCCAGTGAAGCCCAAGACCAAGGAGGTAGGCTCATGCCTTGGTGGCAGACTCACTCACCACAAGATCCAGAAGCAGCTTCATCCTCTGTGGATTCATCTACAACCCCATTTGGTCTTGGTCCTGCCACCAGCAACATCAGCCAAGGAGCCCAGGAGGAGTCACACACCACACATAAGTGCCTCAGGTAACAGGCCCATTGATCTTGTTCCCATCTGTGGGCTGCAAATCAGCCTATGACCCAGTGCTAGTCCCTCTCCACTGTGCCCGTGAAGCAGTCCTGTTCACTCGGGACTTGATTGGAGACGTAACTGTCCGTGCCCATGGAGACAGACCTGCCAATCTCAGTCCAGCTGAGGATTCTGAAGCAGCCCTATGACCTACCTTCAGCACTTCTCAGGCTATGGCCTCGGTAGTCCTAACCACCCAAGAACCTGGCAGGAGCCATGCCCATCCATGTCTGCAGAGGTAGGCCTGAAAACCTTGGTCTCAACTGTGGATCCTGAAGGAACTCTGTGACTTGGTTTCAGCCCCTCTTAGCCACAGACCAGAGCCAATGCTGCCTGCTTACTAACTCAGCAGGGATTCTCCCAGAGACTTGGCAGGAGCCATAGCCATACACACACCTGATAACAAGACCACTGTCCACAGACCCGCAGACCCTGAGGCAGACCTTTGTCTCAGTATCAGCCCTACTGACCAAAATCTAGGACTCCTCCAGACAGGAT
Source organism: Theropithecus gelada (assembly GCF_003255815.1). NCBI lineage: Eukaryota > Metazoa > Chordata > Mammalia > Primates > Cercopithecidae > Theropithecus > Theropithecus gelada. Next base: position 9,399,792 of record NC_037668.1, read on the forward strand.
CCATACCTGCCCAAGCCATTGGTAATGGGTCCACCAACAGTGGACCCCGCTGCAGACCCAGGAGCAGTTATGTAACCCAACTCCAACCCTGCTTAACTACAATCCTGGATGCAATACCATCAGCCCAGGGAACTGACGGGCAAATGTCCTTACCTGCCAAAACCAATCTATACAGTCTAAAACAGATGTTTGGTCCTTACAATACATAAACACTAATACAAGTCTATGCAGGTTAAGAAGAATCAGGCAAACGTGACACCACCAAAGAAACTAGTAAAATTTCAGCAACCAACCCAAAATATGAACATCTATTAATTGCCTGACAAAAATTTAAAATAATAATCTTAAGCTCAATGAGATGCAAGAGAACACAGACAATTAAACAAAAATCAGAAAACAATACATAAAAAAGAAGAGTTTAATAAAGAAACAAAAACCATAAAGAAGAACTGAACAGAAATCTTGGAGCTGAAGAATGTAGTGACAGAACATTTGATAGAGAGAGAGCTTCAACAGCAGAGTTGATCACGCAAGAAAAAAAAAATCAACGAACTTAAAGACAAGTCATTTGCAATCAGCCATTTAGAGGAACAAAAAGAAAAACAATGAAAAATAGTAAAGAAAGCACATAAGACCTTTGGGCCACTATCAAGTGATCAAATACATCCATTATGGGAGTCTTAGAAGGAGAAGCAAGAGAGAAAGAGGAAAATATACTATTTAAAGATGTAATAGGCCAGGCGTGGTGGCTGTCTGTAATCTCAGCACTTTGGGAGGCCAAGGTGGGAGGATTGCCTGCAGCCAGGAGTTTGAGACCAGCCTGGGCAACATAGCCAGCCAGACTACATTTCTATAAAAAATAAAAATCAGGCTGGATGCTGGGAGGCCAAGGCGGGCAGATCACCTGAGGTCAGGAGTTTGAGACCCACCTGACCAGCATGGAGAAACCCTGTCTCTACTAAAATTACAAAATTAGCTGGGTGTGGTGGACCATGCCTGTAATCCCAGCTACTCGGGAGGCTGAGGCAGGAGAATTGCTTGAACCCAGGTGGCAGAGGGTGCGGTGAGCCGAGATCACACCATTGCACTTTACCTTGGTTGGGCCACAAGAGCAAAACTCCATCTCAATAAATAAATAAATAAATAAAATAAAATAAAAAATAAGCTGGGCATGGGGACAAACACCTGTAGTTCTAGCTACTTGAGAGGCTAAGGTGGAAGGATGTCTTGAGCCTAGGAGCTTGAGGCTGTAGTGAACTATGATCATGTCACTACACTCCTGTACTCCAGGCTGGGCAACCAAGCAAGACGCTGTTCGGGGTAGGGGGGTGGGGTGGGGGAATATAGTAGTTGAAAATGTCCCAAATCTTAGGAGATATATATATATACATCCAATTTTACAGAGCTCAAAAGATTTTAAGCAGAGTCCCCAAAGAATATTACTCCAAGACACATTATAACAAAATAAAATCCAAACTCAAAGACAAAGACAGAATTTTGAAAGCAGCAAGAAAAAAAGAGGCTTGTCACATATAAGGGAAACTTTATGAAGCTACTGATGGATTTTTCAGCAGAAGCCTTACAGGCCAGGAAGAAATGGGATGATATATTCAAAATGCTGGAAGAAAACAACTGTCAACCCAAAATATTAAACCTAACAAAACTGCCCTTCAGAAATGAAGAACAGATGAAGATATTCGCAGATAAACAAAAGCCAAAGGATTTCATTACTACGGACCTGCCTTATGAGAAATGCTAAAGAAGGTTTCCCAAGTTGAAATTAAAGGATGCCAAGTAACAATATGAAAGCATATAAAAGTATAAAATTCACTGGAAAAAGTAAATATACAGTCAAATTGAGACTACTCAAATTCTGTAACTGTGGTATAGGAATCACATTATACTGTAGTGTAAAAGTTAAAAGACAACAGTATTAAATATAACTATAGCTATTATTTATTTATTTTTGCAACGGAGTCTCGCTCTGTTGCCCAGGCTGGAGTGCAGTGGCATGATTTCGGCTCACTGCAACCTCCGTTCCCCAGGTTCAAGCAATTCTCTGCCTCAGCCTCCCAAGTAGCTGGGATTACAGGTGTCTTCCAGCAGGCGCGGCTAATTTTTGTATTTTTAGTAGAGACGAGGTTTCACCATTTTGACCAGGCTGGTACTGAACACCTGACCTCGTGATCCACCCACCTTGGCCTCCCAAAGTGCTGGAATTACAGGCGTGAGCTACCACATCCAGCAACTATAGCTATCATTTTTTAAAGGGTATATACTTTTAAAAATATAAAGTGTGACATTAATATCATAAGAGGTATGTGTTGAGGGTAAGATTGTAGAGTTTCATGTGCAATTGAAGTTAAGTTGTTAGCTTAAAATAGACTATTATAAGGTGTTTTATGTAAACCTCAGGATAACTCAAAAAAAAATTCTAGTAGACAAAAGATAAAGAGAAATGAATCAAAGAATAACACTACAAAAAAGTAATCAAATCACAAAGGAAGACAGAAAAACAGAAAGAAAGAAACTACAAACCACTCAGAAAACAATCAACAAAATGAAATAATAATAAGTACAGTTAGCCATTAGTATTCATGGGTTCTACGTCTGTGGATTCAACCAACTGTGCATCAAATATTAATGTTAGGAAGAAAACAATAACACAGCAATAACAATGGAAATAAGAATAACAATACAGCATAACAACTATTTACACAGCATTTACATTGTATTAGGTATTTTAAGTAATCTAGAGATGATTTAAAGTATATGGGGGATATGCATAAATTATATGCAAATACTACACCATTTTATATAAGGAACTAGAGCATTTGTGGATTTTAGTATCAGGCATTTTGGGGTTGGCGGTGGTTCCTGGAACCAATTCCCCACAGATACTTAGGGATGATTGTACTTGCCTATCAATAATTACTTTAAATGTAAATGGATTACATTTTTCAATCAAAAGACAGAATGATTGAATGGATTTTTTTAAAAGATCCTACAATATGCTGTCTACAAGAAATTCATTTTACCCTTAGGATACAGAACGAAAGTGAAGAAATGGAAAGAGATTCCATGCAAATGGTAACCAAAAGAGAAGAACAATGGCTACGCTTATATCAGACAAAGTAGACTTTCAGTCAAAATTTGTTGGGAAAGACAAAGATAATAACAAAGATAACGACAAAGGGGTTAATTCATCAAGAGGATATAACAATTTTAAATATATCTATGCATCCAACCTTGGAGCATCTAAATATATAAAGCAAATATTAACAGAACTGAAGGGAGAAAAGGCAGCAAAACCAAAATAGTAGGGGACTTTAATATCCCACTTTCAATGATGGATAGATCATTTAGACAGAAAATCCATAAAGAAACGGTAGGCCTGAATAATTCTACAGACCAGATGGACCTAATAGACATAGATAGAACATTCCATCCAATAGCAGCAGCAACAAATGGTATTGGAAAAACCAGAGATCTACATGCAAAAGAATGAAATTGGATCTGTATCTTATACCACACACAAACATTAACTCAAAATGTATTGAAGACTAAATATAAGACTAAAATTCAAAGTACCAGGAAAAAAGCTCCCTTTGACACTGGATTTGGCAATGACTTTTTGGATATGACACCAAAAACACAAGCAAAAAAGCAAAAATAAATAAATGGAATACTTCAAACTAGAAATCTTCTGCAAAGAAAACAATCAACAAAATGAACAGGCAACCTGAAGAATAGAAGAAAATATTTGCAAACCATATATCTGGCAAGGAGTTAGTGTCAAAATATATAAGGAACTCATATTACTCAATAGCAAAAAATCAAATAACCCTAGTTTTAAAAATGGGCAAAGACTTGAATATACATCTTTTAAATGGCCAAGAGCAAATGAAAACGTGGTCAACATCACTAATCATTAGGGAACTATAAATCAAAACCACAGCGAGATATCACCTCACACCTATTAGGATAGCCCTTATCAAAAAGACAAGTGATAAAAATGTTGGTGAGGCAAGGTCAGGAGATCGAGACCATCCTGGCCAACATGGTGAAACCCCGTCTCTACTACAAAAACAAAAATTAGTCGGGCACAGTGGCGGGCGCCTGTAGCCCCAGCTACTCGGGAGGCTGAGGCAGGAGAATGGAGTGAACCCAGAAGGCGGAGCTTGCAGTGAGCCGAGATCGCACCACTGCACTCCAGCCTGGGCGACAGAGCAAGACTCCGTCTCAAAAAAAAAAAAAAAAAAAAAAAAGGTTGGTGATGATGCAGAGAAAAAGGAACATTTGTATACTACTGGTGGGAATATAAATTGGTATCATTATTGTGGAAAACAGTATGAAGGTTCTTCAAAAAATTAAAAATGGAACTACCATATGATCCATCAATCTCACTGCTGGGTGTCTACCCAAAGGAAATGTAATCAATGTCTAGAAGGCATATCTGCACCCCCACGTTCACTGCAGCATTATTCATAAGAGCCATCATATGGAAACAACCTGTGTCCATCAATACATGAGTTGACAAAGAAATTGTGTCTCATATTTACAATGAAATATTATTCAGCAAATGAGAGGCAGGAAATCCTGCCATTTGTGGTAACATAGATGAATCTGGAGGTCATTATGCTAAGTGAAATAAATCAGACACAAAAAGACAAATACTATATCATCTCATTTATATATGGAATCTTAAAAAGTTATACTCACTGAAGCAGAGAGATGAATGGTGGTTGCCAGGGGATGGGGGGTTAGGGAAAACGGAAAGGTGTTAGTCAAAGGGTACAAAATTTCATGTATAAGAATAATAAGTTCTGAGGATCTAATATACAGCATGGGGCCTGTACTTAAAAATATTGTCTTATAGGCCAGGCACAGTGGCTCATGCCTGTAATCCCAGCACTTTGGGAGTCCGAGGTGGGTGGATCACCTGAGGTCAGGAGTTCGAGACCAGCCTGACTAATATAGTGAAACCCTATCTCTAGTAAAAATACAAAAATTAGCCAGGCATGGTGGCGGGCGCCTGTAGTACCAGCTACTTGGGAGGCTGAGACAGGAGAATTGTTTGAACCTGGGAGGAGGAGGTTGCAGTGAGCAGAGATCACACTACTGCACTCCAGCCTGGGAGAGAGAGCAAGACTCCATCTCAAAATAATAATAATAATAATAAAATAATAATAATAATAATATTTTATTGTACACTTGAAATTTGCTAACAGCAGATCTTAAGTGTTTTCACTGCACACACACACAAATAACTGAGGTGGTATATGTGTTAACTGACTTGATTGTGGTAATCATTTCACAATGTATATGTACATCAAATCATCACATTGTGTGCCTTTTATACATAGAATTTTTGTCAATTATACCTCAATTAAGCTGTGGGGAAAAAAGAGAAAGGAGGCTAAGAAACGAGAAAGAAAATCTCAAATATTGAAGAAGATGGGAATGTTAAATTAAAATTTTGTCATTTTCTTTTTCAATATGTTGGCAGGGTTAGTGCTGGTTCTGGAAAAAGGCTTTAGTGAAAATTAATACTTTAAGGCATCTAAATGGTTGGTAGGAGCATAAGTTGGTACCAATTTTAGTGTGGGGAGAGGGGAAAAATTTGGCCACATGTATCAGAAGACTTACGATATGCACAGCCCACTTTGATCCAGTAATTCTATTTCTAGGAATTCATTCTACAGAATCAACAGGATGCATTTCCAAGGTTTTCTATAGTGTTGATTAAAATTAATGTAATAGGATTGGGTGCAGTGGCTCACACCTGTAATCCTAACCCTTTGGGAGGATGAGTAGGGAGAATTGCCTGAGCCCAGGGGTTTGAGACCAGCTTGGGCAACATAGGAAGGTCTTGCCACAACAAAAATTTAAAAAATTTAGTCAGGCATGTTGACATGCACCTGTAGTCCCAGCTACTTGGAAGGCTGAAGTGCGAGGATCATTTGATCCTGGGAAGTTGAGACTGCAGTGAGCCATGATGGTACCACTGCGCTCTAGGTGAGGCAACAAAGTGAGACTGTGTCTTGATGATAATAATAAAATAAAATAAATGTAATATTTGTGGCAAATAATTGAAGGCAATTAAATGTCCAACAACAGGGAACTTAATGAGTGAATTAAGGTTCATCATTAGTGACAATACTATGCATTTGTTAAAAAATCATATTATAGAAGATTTATTTGAGAAATACTTATAAGACCAATAAGTAGAAAGTAGCTTCCAAAATAATATGTACAGTATTTTGCTATGTATTAAATACATACATACATATATATATAGAGAGAGAGAGAGAGGAAAAAACAGACTGGAAGGACATATAAATAGTGGTTATCTCTAGGTTAGGACCGATAGAGATTTTTTTCCTTTGTGCTTTTTTGTATTTTCCAAATTTTCCACACCAATCCAATATTATTCTTATAAAATAAACAAGGAAAACATATTCTAAAAAAGAAAACCCTGCCTTTTTTTTTTAAGAGTACAATCTAACTATTTTAGATGTTGGGCAAACAGGCATCTCTCCCTTTAATGCTCTCATAAAGCTGGTAACTTAAACACTTTCCTGGGTTAGTGGTTTGCATTTTCAGAAGAACTCTCACAGAAAGAGCTAGTACCCAAGTGAATATGTGCTATAAATTATAGATAGCTTGTTTTTCTTCATTTAAGTGAGCAAGCATGTTCTTCATAAGTTGATACATGGCTCACAAGCTACCCCAGGCAATGGTTAGAGAGCAGCCTCAGTTCCAGAGAGCCCAAACAAGCAGCACCTGGAGCCCCTATAATTTTCGAATAAACAGAATAGTTCCTTCACAGTTTGACACCTTTGGGGAATGCTAATGAAAGCCACCATCTTGCAACTCATTTCTTTACAACTTTATTTGCCTTAAAGATAGAAAATTGTGACGCTAGCAGGAGCCTCTACCCATATTAAAAAGATTCTCTTGCAGTTCACATACTTTCTGCCTCGGAAAATCATCATTTACTTTCACGCAACATGTTTATTAAGATAAGTACAATATGTTGGGGTCAGTATTAGTGAAACTATAAGTACTTATTTGCTAAGCCCGTAAAAGTCAAGCATTTCATTGACCTAGTAATTTGTCTACTAGAAAATATCAATGTAGAAATACGAGAAAACAGATTTATCATGTACCTAAAGAGAAGTAGCAATGGTCACACCCCTCCCCCTTCTCATTGCTCTCAGAGAACCCAGGATATATTATTGGGATTTTTTTGACTTTTATAGAAGACAAATTTGAGGCAGGAGAATAGGGTCTGGAGACAGGGAGCATATGGCCCATTCGTGCTGACTTCCTAGAATTAAGTCAAATGGAAACGCTTCAGCTATAGCAGGAAATATCCTCTCCATTTACTTGGGGAGTACACTGAGTAAATGACTTTGAAACTTTACTTCATCCTCTTCATTTACATAGGGCGTACACCAAGTAACCAATGGAAACCTCTAGAGGGTATTTAAGCCCCTGAAAATTCTGTAACAGGGCTCGTGCGCCCCTATGCTTGGCCTGCTCCCACCGTGTGGAGCATACTTTCATCTTCGATAACTCTCTGCTTTTGTTGCTTCATTCTTTCCTTGCTTTGTTTGTGTGTTTTGTCCAATTCTTTGTTCAAGACGCTGAGAACCTGGACACCCTCCACCAGTAACAAAATGAGAGGTAAGGATCTGGAAGATAGCATGGCTTGTTCAAGGTTTGCCAGTGTTTGCTTTTTCGGTGAGTCTAAATCAAGGGCTGTACTTCCATTTACATCATGAGAAAGCAAAAAGCTTGTTCTTATGCCTCCTGGTAACTGGGTGTTTGTAGCAATGCCCCTGAGAGTCCAAGAATTTCTCCTGTAGATATACTCACTCTGGGCACTGCTTTCTACTGCAGGGGCACAAAACTGTCGGGGTCCCATTTAATGTCACTTCAACCTTACCCAGCTACAGTTAACCACGTTAATTACATTAACGTGTGCTATCCTAGGGACGCCCCCACCCTACCTTTCAACTCTCATCTTCCACTTCCCTGAAGTATCACGATTATTTCTATTCACGTCTAACAACTGCTAGGTAACCAGATCAAATCAGCACAGTGATGTCAAAATGCCTCCTCACTCTCTAGAAAATTGGTCATACTAACAACATGTGAATGACAGACAGCCCTAATAAAGGCTTGTGTGTTATATGTGAATGACAGACAAGCCTGTTAAAGGATCTCTCATGGGAAAGATTCCAGATAGTGGGACAGTGGAGTAAAAAAAGAAAAAAAAAAGTAGAAGTACTAAGGATTTAGTCCTGGCCAGCCATTGTTTCACTGTACTCTGATTCTACCCCCATCCGACATTTCCATTCCCTGTCTTAGACATTTGGCTCCAGTGGCTGCAGAAAAATGAATTCAAATTCTGGTTACTTGTGCCTTCAGCATCTGTGGTCTGTGTAGAGGTATAAGTAACCTAGGGCTGCATCGCCTCCTGCGTCCACACTGGCATCACCCACCTGGTAGTTGTCAGCAAATGAAATGAACATCTATAAACTAAGATGAGAATAATACCCTGAAAGGTAAAGTAATTAAAATTATAACAATGAGACGGCAGTCAAAACAATACCCATGTTTATTTAATATCTATCATTTGAGAACTATGGGGTGGCCCATTCCTATCACCTCATGAATCCTCTCCATACTTTTATGAGAGAGGAAAGAGCGTAGGTCAGTTACAAAAAAAGCCAATGTGGGGCAAGGTTAATCAAGAAAGCATTGTTGTAGAAGGGGAAGGCCTGAAAAATATGATGACTTTGGATATCAGATATGGTAGGGCATTCCTGGGAAGTAAAAATACCAGCCTGTCCTTTGGTTCCTGGGCATCTGCTCAGCCAGCATCTGCATCCAGTTTGGAAGGTGGGAGAAGGCCCCAGACGCTGCCCCTGGGCTCCCACATTCACATACTTTTGTCTCGTCGTGGCTTCTATTCTTTTGTAATTACCCCAGTGCCTAGTTTCTTGAAGGTGCCCTAATGTATATTAACAAGTATTATTTTTAAAGGCATTACATTTTTATAATATTGGGTGAATCACAATTAAACAGATTTCTTTAAGTCTATAGGATTTTTTAAAGCCTTTAATATGCTAATATGCACAATGAATGTCCTAGAAGAATATATATTAGGTCAAATCCTTTAAAATTACTATTTTTCTTTTTCTTTTTCTTTTTTTTTTTTGAGACTGAGTCTCACTCTGTCTCCCAGGCTGGAGTGCGATGGCACGATCTCTGCTCACTGCCAACTCTGCCTCCCAGGCTCACGTAATTCTCCTGCCTCAGCCTCCTGAGTAGCTGGGGTTACAGGCACCCACCACCATGCCCAGCTAATTTTTATATTTTTAGTAGAGACGGGGTTTCGCCATGTTATCCAGGCTGGTCTTGAACTCTTGACCTCAAGCGATCCACCCACCTTGGCCTCCCAAAGTGCTGGAATTACAGGTATGAGCCACTGCGCCCAGCCGCAAGGTTCTTTTTTTTTTTTTTTTTTTTTTTGAGAAGGTGTCTCACCCTGTCGCCCAGGCTGAAGTGCAGTGGTGTGATCTCGGCTCACTGCAACCACTGTCTTCCGGGTTCAAGTGATTCTCCTGCCTCAGCCTCCCCAGTAGCTGGGACTACAGGCATGTGCCACCATGCCTGGCTAATTTTTGTATTTTTAGTAGAGACAGGGTTTCACCATGTTGGCTAGGATGGTCTCCATCTCTTGTGATCCGCCCACCTTGGCCTCCCAAAGTCCTGGGATTACAGGCTTGAGCCACTGTGCCCGGCCCACAAGGATTCTTTTAACTGTAAAATTGCTTTAAAATTTTGTTTTAACACGAAAAGTTTTCATGGAGAAAGCAGAGCACAAAAGCACACACATTGTATTAATAACTATGTAAAAACTATTCACAGTTGGACTTTAAAACGGCAAAAACAAACAAACAAAAAGAGTCATTTATAAGGATAGAACTATGGGCCAGTCATGGTGGCTCATGCCTGTAATTCCAGTTCTTTGGGAGGCTGAAGTGGGAGGATTGCTTGAGCCCAGGAGTTTTTGAGACCAACCTGGACAAGATAGGGAGACACCGTGTATAATAAATAAAGTAGCCGGCCATGGTGGTGAGTACCTATAATCCCAGCTACCTGGGAGGCTGAGTTGGGAGCTTGCTGGAGCCTGGGAGGTCGAGGCTACAATGAACCATGATCTCACTGCTGCCACCCAGCCTGGGAAACAGAATTCTGAGAAAAATCCCAGTGTACCCCCTCCCCATTCTTTCCAAGTTCGGAGAGTAGTGTCAAGGAGAAGATGACCTCCAGCCAGGACTTCAGTATTATGTTCCTCTGGCCTCCTCACTGAGCTAGGTGGACTCCAAGACCTAAGAGACAGGTAAAGCATTACTCTTTGAACAGCTTCTCTGTCTCCTTACCCAGATGAAGCCTGCCTACATAGATCTTCTCCAGGAATACCTGAAGTCTTCAGGTATTCCCATCACCCAATGGCTCTTTTCCAAAGTTTGCATTTAAGTTGGTTATTTGAAGTTCTGTACAGGATCCTACAGCAACACTATTTACAAATGATGGTTAACTTTTCCAGCAAGGCCCCAGACGTCTGTTGGATTCTAATGTTTTAGATGTTCTGCACATTTATTTATTTTGAGGCAGGATCTCACTTTGTCACCCAGGCTGGAGTGCAGTGGTGTGATCTCAGCTCACTGCAACCTCCGTCTCCCGGGGTCAAGCAATCCTCCCATGTCAGCCTCCTGAGTAGCTGGGACTATAGGCGTAATCCCCGCTACTATGCCAGGCTAATGTTTTTGGTTTGTTTTTTGTTTGGTGGGGTGCAGGAGGTAGAGACAAGGTTTCTCCATGTTGCCTAGTCTGGTCTCGAATTTCTGGGCTGAAGTGACCTTCCTGCCTTGGCCTCCCAAAGTGTTTGGATTATAGGTATAAACCACCCTGCGCAGACAATTCTGTACATTCATAATGGGAAAGGAAAATAGTAGAAAATAATCCTATCATAAATGCAAAATTATAGTATAGAATGCACTCTTGAGGGTAACTTAGGGAACTCCAACTTACAAAGCTGTGTCCATGGGAAAATGTCTTCCTGGGCTTGCTTACGTCACTGTCCCAAAAGCCCCTCAGCAGCCTCTTGGTGGAGAGTGAGACTGTCATTGCCCAAGAGAATTCCTCTGCCCAGACCTTTAGACAAAGCCTGGCCTGCGGGAGGGACTCCCAGTGCAGCAGCACCACAGAGCTGCTGACCAGAAAGGCACAGTAACTCAGGATTATGGCTTTCTCCCCAGGGCTCTGTGGGGGAATCCCTCCGTGTAGGGGAAATTCTGGAATCCTGATCTCCCCCTTTCCCTGCACACATCCCACTCACAAATGCAGTCTTGTTCCTACGTTCTGAGCCAGCAGCAATTTGCAAGCCTGCCCCTAATATTCTTTGCAAACTGTCCTTCTGAAGGACCTGACATGAGTAAGTACCCAAGAGATATATAGCCCCTCTATGGGGAAGCACCCACAGAGCTGGTCCCAAGATGAAGGTGACCACTGTTGGTTGGGGGGGCCTTAAAAACTTGGCTTGTTTTGCTAAATTGCCATGACCCCGTATTAAGGTCATTAGACAAAGATCACCTGGCCTAAGGCCAATAAAATGACACCATGACTTTCCCATCAAATCTGGCTGCTTCTCTCTTGGCTGCAGAAAATCATTAATATTTGTTCTCTCTTCAACAAATGGAAGAAAGAAGGAAGAGGCTAGAAGGCAGTTTTCTTGCATGAGCAGAAGTGAAATCAAATCTCAGCTTCTTGCCTCCCTCGTCCAAATCTCTCCTGCCTCAGGGCTTTCCACCAGGACCTGTCTGGAAAACTTATCTCAAGCTTTAAGGGCTTATGCCTGGGGCTCCTCCAGTTCCCTCCCACACAGTACTTGCTATTACATGACTTACCCTATCATGCCTCATAAGACTTTATGAAGCTTCTGCCAACCACTTTAAAGGATAATTGTTCCCATACTGTTATATTCTGTTCCTGAACACTTAGGTCTTTTGGCAAAAGGTAGGGTCAATCACCAAATATAGGAAACGGATGAAAGGGTATGTCCTTGTACCTGACTGCAGAGCTTGGTGGCTTTGAGTCGTGGGGGCAGCAGAGGAGAAAAGCTGCCACCAGCAACTACATATAGAGAAACGGAGGCTGAGAGACCAGCCGATGTCAGGAGTGAGGGGGAGAGCAGCAGATCAGGGGAGTGCAGTGTCATGGAAACCAAAAGAAAGAGCTTCAGGGAGGTGGTGGGGACATCTGTGTTGAATGCTGAAGTGAAGACAAGATAAGAACAGAGGTGTAAACATTAGACTTGGCCATGTGGAGGTGATGAGAGGCATTGACAGGAACAGTATCTAGGTATAGTGGGGACAAAATCCATCTAGAGTAAGTTGAAAAGGAAATAAGAATACGTTGCTAAGCGCTTTATGTCTTAGCTCATCTAATTCCTATTACGATCTTATGATGTAGATTCTAATATTATCCCCATTTTACAGATGAGGAATCCAGGCACAGAGAGGATAACTAAATTGCTCAAGGTCACACAGTTAGAAAGTGTGACTCGGCTCACTGCAGAGTTGGATGGACCCAGACAACCGGGCTCCAACCTGTGCTTGAAACCTCTACCTCACTCTCCTTTTGCAATGCCACAAAACCAGGATGAACACTCACTCCAGGCAACACTAGCAACAAGTGCTGAAAAGGAAAAAAAGAGAGATGGGGTGGGTAGCTGGAGAGGTTGTGGGACCGAGACAGGGTTTTCTTTAAAGACAGAAAATCCTGATACACGGGTTGCACGCTGATGGGGATAATAGAGGTGCAGAGGAGAGATTGATGATGTCGGCTGGAGGAGGTGTTTGTGAGCTGGGAGATGAGATGGATCCAGAGCACAGAGGGGTTGACCTTTGATAGGAGCTGAGCAAATCCTCTGGTACCAGGAGGGGAGGCAGAGAAAAAGGGCACCCGGTGAGTGTAGCAGGTAGTTTCGGATGTGAAAAGATGAAGGAGTACCTGTCTGCTGGTTTCTCTTTTCTCAGTGAGGGGTAGAGCAAGATAATCATCTGAGGCTGGGCTGGGAAGAAGGGATGTGGATTGTAAGAGGATTGAAGAGGGAAGAGAGGTATGAAATGGCCATTCTGGGGGTGGAGATGCCAAGAAAACACAATGAGGAGGCAAGGCGGGGAGCTACAAGAGACAATTCCTACATTTTATGGATGCACTCTCTGTCTCTCAAATCTTTCATGGTTTTTATCTATGACATTTTTCATTTTAAATTGCAGAAAAAGAAGGAGGAAACCTGCCTGCCCTCTCTCCCATGATCCCTGTGCTGGCAGCAGCGGGAACACATCTGAAGTGATGTGATAGGAAATCAGAAGCATTGCAGGCGGATGGTTTGGGATTGTGAAAAGCGCATACAGAGAGAAATGTAGCCTGGGTTTCTTACCTGTAGAAACTTCATGGGTTTTCCTTTGTTTTCATCGAGACCCATCTGCGGCTCTGTAGCAGAGTTCTTAAAGAAGAATGTGCAATGATAAATGATCCCAGGTGAAATTTATATCTGTCTGCACTAAATCCTTGTGCTTTTCTGGAGGAATCAGGGAGCACAGAGAGGCTGCTAATACAGACAATCACCTGGAGGTCTTGTTACACCACAGATTACCAGGCCCTGCCCCCAGAATTTCTGATTCTTTGCAGGATGGAGGGAATGAAAATTTGCATCTCTAATAGTTCCCAGGTGATGTGGATGCTGCTGGTTGGAAGACCATACTTTGAACATTGAGTTTGAATGGGGAAGGCCTTAGGGTTCATCTAGTTCACCACCTCAGGTGGCAGAGGATTTCCCACACCTCACAGCACAAGGACTAGAAAGAGGATATCTGAATCCATTGAAATCTCAAAAGATTCCAGACACAAAATGTCCTTAAGTCCAGCTGCTATTGTTGGACTTGTCATTCCTCTCCCTCCCTCCAAGTCTCTGTTTTCTGCAAAAACATTGGAGGGAATAATTTGAGAGTAATTAACACATAAAGTGCTATTTACAAGACGCTGCTCTGAGCTCTTTACTTGCATTAACTCACTTAGTCTTTATAACAGCCCTGTGACCTGGGTGCTACTATTACTAATGCCCAATTTACTGATAAGGTAATGAAGACACAGAGAGGTTAAGTAACTTCCTTGAGGTCACCCAGCTAGGAAGTGGAGAGCTGGAATACATCCACAGATCAGACTAACTCCAGTATCCACGTTATTTCCACACTTTCATATGGCAAAAGTAAGTATGTATGAAGTCTGGGTCTCTCAGATTTGTGGATTCTTGGTGCTTGGGTAAAATGTGGTCTGCTAGGGTCCAACACAGTTCTTTCTTCTTTTTTTTTTTTTTTTTGAGAGGGAGTCTCACTCTGTCGCCCAGGCTGGAGTGCAGTGGCGCGATCTCGGCTCACTGCAAGCTCCGCCTCCCGGGTTCACGCCATTCTCCTGCCTCAGCCTCCCGTATAGCTGGGGCTACAGGCGCCCGCCACCACGCCCGGCTAATTTTTTGTATTTTTTTTTTTTTAAGTAGAGACGGGGTTTCGCCGTGTTAGCCAGGATTAAATGGCGCCCGGCCACTCAACACAGTTCTTAGCTAGGGTCCCTGGGCAATGTAAGATCATTGAAAAATCCTGTTTTGGCCGGGCACAGTGGCTCACGCCTGTAATCCCAGCACTTTGGGAGGCCGAGGTGGGCGGATCACGAGGTCAGGGTATCGAGACCATCCTGGCTAATATGGTGAACCCCATCTCTACTAAAAATACAAAAAATTAGCCAGGCGTGGTGGCGGGCGCCTGTAGTTCCAGCTACTTGGGAGGCTGAGGCAGGAGAATCACTTGAACCTGGGAGGCAGAGGTTGCAGTGAGCCGAGATTGTGCCACTGCACTCAGCCTGGGCAACAGAGTGAGACTCCATCTCAAAAAAAAAAAAAAAAGAAAGG
>NC_037668.1:9415240-9483947 GCF_003255815.1 Theropithecus gelada
AGAGAGAGAGAGAGAGAGAGAGAGAGAGAGAGAGAGAGAGGTCTTGCTCTATTACCCAGGCTGGAGTACAGTAACACCAAGGCTCACTGCAGCCTTAACCTCCCAGGCTCAAGCAATTCTCCCACCTCAGTCCCGAGTAGCTGGAACTACAGGTATATACCACCACACCTTGTTGATTTTTGTATTTTTTGTAGAGATGGGGTTTCACCATGTTGCCCAGGCTTGCCTCAAACTCCTGAACTCCTGGGCTCAAGTGATCCACCTGCTTCGGCCTCCCAAAGTGCTGAGATTACAGGTGTGAGCCACGGTGCCCAGCCAGCATATAATTCTTACTGAGTTTCAGTCACTCCTTACTCCTGCACTCATTCATCTAGAGCAGCTGCCTGAAGCAACACAGACCAACAATCCACAGTTTCCAGCCAATTCTGGGAAGAGCTCTGCCCTTGGCCAGCTAAGAATTCTTCTGCCATGACAGTCACTGAGGAGGCGCGTTTTTTGCCACTGATGAAGGGTTCTGCTTAAGTAGCAACAGAATAAGCACAGCTGATTAGAAAGGTAATTTTTCAATAAAAGTCAGTATAGAGGACTAGGTAGTAACAGGTTGGTTCCTGCCACTGGCTGCCTAGGAGCACTGAGCAAGGTAACTTGCCTCAACATTTGCATCTATGAAATGGAGATAATTAGGACTATGAGACAGTTTAGCTAATTAAGCATTACCACGTGCTTGGTCATAGTCACATCGCTCCAACTGGCCCCTGAGGTTGTTGTTCTTGGTATCAGCAGTGCCTCAGCAGAGATCTAGACACTGAGCTTGTACACACTAGGACCTCCCAAATGCACCTCACCCACCCTGAAGCTCTTCACCACCAACTTTTGATGCTCTATACTGGAATTAAAAGAGTCAGACATTTAATAAGTCTAAATCCTAGCATCCTCGGGTTTAGAGAAGGATTGTGTCTCAGACTCATGGCAACAAAAGGTGTGGTGGACTTTATTATTATCTTTTTTTCTTTTCTTTTCTTTTCTTTTGTAGAATAAGAATCTACAGAACTCTACGAGTATTCTCATGACAACAAAAGGTGTGGTGGACTCTATTATTATTATTATTATTATTATTATTATTTTGTAGAATAAGAATCTAGAGAACTCCAGAGTTCTTTTAGAGCTAACTGAATTTAAGAGATCCCTGGGGCAATTAATCCAAAGTATACCCTCACTGCAACATCTATTTCAGGGTCAGAAGTGCCAGTGGAGTCGTGAAATTGAACTTGACAAATTTTTATGGAGAGCCAACCAAGTATCATGGATTGTAGAGGGAGTTGCAAGTAATGAGTATAGCAATAGCTAACATTTATGGAGTTCTTAGGATGTGCCAGGAACATAATTATCACATGTCATTCATACAGCCCTAGGAGTTAGGTACTATTGTCTGCCCTATTTCATAGATAGGGTAATTGAAGCTCTTGGAGGGTAAATGTTCATGGTGGAACAAGGATTTGAATCCAGATGCATAGCCATAGTGCTGCATTGCCTCCCTACCACAATGAGCAAGACAGAGACCCAACCCTCAAGGAGTGAACGCTGGTGAGGGAAACAGGCACCAGGAATAGATATTCATAAACATGGCTGACTGTGAACATAAGATGGGCAACTGATGGCAACTAGAAAAATCCTGTAAGACTTCAAAGTGGAGGTGGCATTTGAGCTGAACATGGAAAGAAATGAGTAGCATTGCAGCAGGTGGAGATGGGGGAAAAGCGTAACGCTCAGAAGATCATCTACCCCCGATGGGGGCAGGAACACAGGTGCCACCTATTTAAGTCTTTCTTCCAATGTACAATTTATCTTATTTGGCAGATTCCTGCCCTGTTCACAGGATGGACTCAGAAGGTTCTGAAGGCTCAGATGTTATAGGCTCAGGGAAGCTGAAAGTTGGACACCAATATGGCCTGTGCTGAGATCTCCTCAGCCCAGGCTCAAGCAAGATTTTCTTACCAGACAAGCTTCCACGGTGTTGCTCAACACTGTTTTCCCCGACCATCAGGGTCTGAGATGTCTGAGCCAGGCACCAGCTTGCAAACTTAGGAGAAATGGGAAACCAAAATTCCAAAGCAAACTCCCTGAGCCTCCTTGTTCCAGGCTCCCTCATTCTCTACTTCATCCACCTTCCTCTGGTAGAAAGATCCCTGCTCCTTCTCTACTCAGTAGCTTCCTTCCTGTGATGTTTTTATCAATCCCATTGTCACCAGTGATTTCAGATGAAACAGGGCAAATGTTTATGGATCACTAGCCTTGGGTGTTCCATGAGACTCCGCTCTGTTGACATTCATTAATCTCTATCCTGACCTCCTGCTACCTTTCTTGCCATTTATTCTCAGCTCTTTCCTTGACCCCCGCTCTTCCTCTGCCCACCCTTGAATGTTGGTGTTCTTCAGCTCTCCATCCCAGCCCCTTGCCTCTCTCCCTCCACGTGCTCTCCTTAGAAGCCACCCGCTATGACTATTCCTTGCCCTTGAGCTATTGACACTCAGATGTCTATCCCCAGCCCTGACTTCTCCTAGTTTTAGCCTCATGCCTTCTGCTGCCCAGGGAGCATCCCTGTCTGAAGGTCCCAGGGGAATCTCAAGCTCAACACATTAACTAGATCTCCTCTCTCTTCCTTGACCCCAACTCACTGCACCCAATCCAGAAACATGGAAGTCATTCCAGGATCTGCCCTTTGCCTCATCTATTCTTATTCTGCAGCATCCTACCTGCCCCTCCAATCATTGATCAAATATCACCAGTTTTAAGTCCAGTGTTTCCTGAATCCATTTTCCTCCTGGAGTTCTTTACTGTCACACTCATCTATGCCAGTCCCTGTCATTCTGTATACTCTGACCACAACTGTTTCCCAACTCTTCTTCTGGCCTCCAGGCTTACTGCCCACCTGATAAAAACCACCTTGACCCCCTTCTGAAGGCTCTGAAGGCTCAGATTTTATAGGCTTAGGGATATTGAAAGTTGGACACCAATATGGCCTGTGCCTGTAATGGCTCCTCATCACCACAAATCCCAGTTCTGAGTCTAGTGAAGAAGGCCCATTGTGGCCTGGTGTGATCGCTCAGCCTCATCTCCCAGCATTCCCTGCCTCATCTTCATGTTGTGATGATAATACAGAGTAGTGTGCAGCTTTCCAACATACCACACTCATTCGTGAGTGTTACTGCATTTGATTTAATTCTGTTTCCTCTACTTAGACAGCCTTTTCCACCCTTCTTCACCTGGGTCATACGAACTCATTGTCCAAGACACAGCCCACCCATCCTCTGGCTCAGAAACCCTCCCCAAAAGCCTTGGGTGACGGAAGTGCTCCCGTTGCAACCTGTGCTTATTGTCTCAGGACTTAAGGGTGGCACATTAGAGTTGTTTTGTGGGAGTCTTTCTCCTCCATTAGGTTATGACCTTAACAGCATCTTGCATCTTAGTCACCTTTGCCCCATTGTCTAGTGCAATATTCAGGACATAGTAAGTGCTCAGTTAATATTGTTCACTGGAACTTAATCCCCTCAGAGCAAGGGTTTTCTACCCCTGTCCTCCTAGCAGGCACTCTGCAAATGTTCCATAAGTGAACGCTGCTGCTGTCGACAGCCGTGATGGGGAGAGGGGAAGAGGGTTCTAGTCACACAGCTCCTAAATGTGCACGGAGGCCAGGCATGGTAAAAACTGCACATCAGCATTCGATCCCTGAGCAGTGTGCATGCTGGGAGTGAGATCTGAAGGAATTAGGCTCTCTGGTAATTATGAATACTTAGGAGAATAACTCACCAGGTCTGCAGAGGATGGCAGGCCCTTTCATGAGCGTTCCCACATCACCACTGTTGTGATCACCTCCAGAAGAGGTATTTTTATGAATGAAGGCCATTATGACAAAGGGAGAGGGTTGTTAGGGTCAAGAGTTCCCCCAGGCAGGCTCCACCTGCATCCCTGAGATGAGCTTTCATGATCCTGCTCCCCACTGAAGCTGCTCATTGGCCCTCTTCCTGGAGGCCCCTTGCACAAAGGATCTGCCACCCTCATGGACAGTCACTGCTTCTGAAACTGCAGAGCGTGAATAGCTAACAAGGCACGCAGGGGCCAACAAGAGGAGTCTCTGTTGATTCCAATGGGTTTCTGAAGGGTGGGGGATCTGAATTTTGAACACCCACCTCCTGCTAATCCTCCAGCAAAACCAGTCAGACTGGATGCAAAGCATTATGAGAAAGCCCACACGTCCCATCTGACCTCCGAACAACGGAGTCACTTGTCATAGGAGGAGCGTTTCATGTCCTTGGGATCAAGGCTGGAGGAATGGGGGGCATGGGGAGCTGGGACTGGCAGGAGCAGGGGCAAGGGTGGCAGGGGGAAAGAGCTTGGGATTTCAGAGCAAGATCCCCGCATGCACAGTTTCACAGTCACCTGGCCTTAACTTCTCTGAGGTGATAACAAGCCCTCACAAGGCAGTGGTGGACACACTGCTCTAAGCCACTTGGTGCAGGGCAGGGAAAGAGGCGCTCACAAAATGCTGGCTCCTCTGACATAGGTACTTCTTAGGGACATCCTCTCAGGGCAGAAGGGTCTAGAGGAAAGCCCCCGCCACCCACTGCTTCTCCTGGAGCACAGTGCTCTAGCCAGGCACAGGGGAGGGGAAAAGTGCTGCCGCAGCCACCCCCGCCAGCCCTGAAGAGCTCCCCACCCCTGCTACCCGGCAAGTGATTTCAGATAAATGTGAATCGAGTCGGCGGGAGCTGATATTTTGTTTTAAGGAAAAGAATTTTCTAGGCTGCCTCTGGGAAGTAACATTACTCTCTTAGTCTCTTCACAAACTTTTCACAGTTGACCTGAGGATTCCTTTCCTCTCTCCTTCCCTCTCTTCTTTTCTTCCTTTTGTGGGAAAAAGAAACAGAAATTGGAGGACTAGTCCTTCAAACAACCTCTAGAACCACCAAGTATCAGTCTCCCTAAACACTGTCCTGAGTTGTGACTGACATTGGATCAATCATTTCAAGAAAACCCTGCACTTTCCATCTCTTTCTCTCCAGGACGGTAAATGCTATTCTGAGGGAAAAAGAGGCAACTAGAATGTAGCTCAGGGGAGAAGCAAAATGTAGGGGAGAGGACTTGCTTCCTTCTTCCTCTCTGGAGAGTTCAGCAGCAGCAGCAGCAACAGCAAGTTCTCCTCTCCAAGGAGCTCCTAGGAAAACTAGGGACCCCACCTTTGAGCTGGGGGTGGGGGTCCTGGGGAAGGGTGTTGGTGAGAATTGCTCAGGAGTAGCAAGAAACCATACCCACAGAGAAATGAAAGTACATTCTCCTCCTTCCCCCTGGGCGCTGCATAAAGGGTCCTCCTGCATCCGCTCCACCGTTGCAGTCATGGATTCCCTGCCATCCCACAATGCAGCCCACACCAGCCTGCTCGGTGTCCCCAAAACGGTGCTCACAGCCTTGACATCTCAGGGGAATGCCCAGCCTGGCACACACGTCCCTCAGTCCAAGCTGCCCAGCAAGGGCCAGCCCTCCATGGCAGGCCACCAACCAAAAACCTCCCTAACCCTGAGCAGGTGCCCTGAGCAGCTGAGGTGGGATGTTAAGTCAAGTCCAGTTAGGCTTTTGTCTGGCCAGGCTCCTGCTGGACCAGATAAAATTATAGGTGGGGTCCTATGGGACAGCCCAACAGTGCTCAGCACCCCCAAAAGACCTCACTGCTGTTCCCTTCACCCATAAGGATAGACAGAAGAGTATATACTACCTCCAGAAGAGGATCTGCCCCAGGGAAGCCATGGCTGGGGAAGGTTCCCAGCGTATCTGGGTACTGGCTGAGTGGAGCTGCTGCTGCCCTCCTTGGTGACTCACAACCAGCTCCCGTGTGCTGTCCTTAAATAGTGTGTTCAGGCCGGGAGTGGTGCGTGCACCTGTAGACAGCTCAGGTATGAGGAAACTGGCTGTGCAGAATTCCCTGCAGGCACAGTGGCTGCCTGCTCCAGCCAGCCAGCCAAGCCAGGGGCTCAGAGCTGCCTTTCCAAGCCTTGACTTTGGGAGAGGGTGATGGGGAAAAGCTTCCCAGGCCCTTGCTTCAGGGCTTGTATTCAGCAGGACTTTCCTCTAACTGTGGAAGGGAGCTGTAGGGAGGGAGATTTAATCTCAAAATAAGAAAGGACTGGAATAACTCAAAGTGTCAGGCTATGCTAGGAGCCTGGGGGCCAGGAGTCCCCATCTCTGCTGGTAGACGCTCAGAGGCTGGGTCGCCACCGGTCAGGTCTCTCATGGAGGAGACTCATGCTGGGGGACCTCAGGAAGGCCATGAGCTGAAGTGACAAGACCACTGAGTTTGTCACTCAAGACTGTCTCCTGAGATGCCCCGCTGGGTGTGCAATTCTCTTCCAGTTTCATTTCAGTGGGAGCGGGAGAGGGCCAGCACTTCCCACCTTGCAAAATTTTTGACACTCCAAAAAGACACTGAATGTACTCTGCTTCAACTGGCCCTCTCTCTGGAGATCCCAAGACCCAGAAGCTTTGCTGTCAAAGGTGAGTGGGTTAGCAAAAATCTCTGACATTTCATCCAGCAGATTGCCAACTAGGCAAGATTCTTGTTAAAGCCTAAGCCTTGCTCTCTGTCTCTCTGTCTCTCTCTCTCTCCTTATTGTTTCCTCCAGCCCCTAGGAGAACCTCAGATGGGAAAGTTTCATGACTGGTTACCCAGTTTACTGTTGCTGCTGACTGACTATGTTTGCAGTGAAGGTGCTCCAGGCCTTCAGCAGCATCCTCCTAGGGTTGGCGTATGGGCAGGTGGAGCAACCATTGAGTAAAGATGGTGCAGGAAGGCAGAACTGAGCAGTGAAAAGAAGGCAACAGGAGAGGGCAAGGTCACAGTGGAAAGACCTTCAGAGTCACACAGCTAGGTTCAATTCCTGGATTCCTAATTCATCATGTGGCTTTGAGAACATCACTTTACTTCAAGGCGTGTCTCACCGGGCTAGAGTGAGGAATAAATGAGAGGGGGTCTATGTGCCTTCCCTTCCCCAGAGTAAGTAAAGGGCGATGCCCTGGAATCTATGCAGCGCCGGTGCTGAGTGGGTCCTTCCCGGGTCTAGGGAAGCGGAGGGCAGTGGGAGCAGTGGTTTCTATAATTCCAACCAAAGGCACAGGGATTCTGCCCTGCCCCTCAATGAGCCTTAAGAAGAGTAGCCTCAGCTGGGCACTGCGGCTCAAGCTTATAATCCCAATATTTTGGGAGGCCAAGGTAGGAGGAATTTTTTTTTTTTTTTTTTAAAGACTGAGTCTTGCTCTATCATCTAGGCTGGAGTGCAATGGCGCAATCTTGGCTCACTGTGACCTCTGCCTCCTGGGTTTAAGTGATTCTCCTGCCTCAGCATCCCAAGTAGATGGGATGAGATTACAGATGCACCACCACACCCAGCTAATTTTTGTAATTTTAGTAGAGACGGGGTTTCTCCATATTGGCGAAGCTGGCCTCGAACTCCCGACCTCAAGTGATCCACCCACCTCGACCTCCCAAAGTAATGGGATTACAGGCATAAGCCACTGCGCCTGGCCGGTAGGAGGAATTCTTAAGCCTAGCAGTTCGAAACTAGCCTGAGCAGTATAGTGAGACTTCGTCTCTACAAAATTTAAAAAAAAAAGAAGAATCCTTCTTGTAGGAGGCAGACAAACAAAAAATTAGCTGGGCATATAGTCCCAGCTGCTCAGGAGGCTGGGTGGGAGGATCACTTGAGTGGGAGGTTGAAGCTACAGAGAGCCATGATCATGCCACTGCACTCCACGCTGGGCAACACAGCAAGACACTATCTCAAAAAATAAAATAAAATAAAATAAAATAAAAAAGCAGCCCCACCTCAAACATCCTGGGGCAGAGTCATGGAGTTTCTCTCTTCTAGCCATGCATCATCACTACAGGAACAGCTAAGGATGACCCTGGAGGGAAAATCAAGACAACCCAGCAGAGACACCTCCAAGTAAGAGGGAAAATGCCGCTGAAGCGGCCCGCCTGTTAGAGGGCAGGCATTACCTGGCAGGGATGTGGAGCTGAAAAGCATTCTGCTGCCTCTGGAGAAGCAAATGGACAGTACTCTGGTTCTGACTCCAAAACCTAAAGAGTATCATACACAAAATAATGAGGGAAATCACTGCAAAGCAACAGCCCAAACGTGTATGTGTGCGCGTGTGCACGTGTGTGCATGTGTAAAGAGAGAGTCTTGGAAACATTGAACTCTCCAGCATTTGAAAGCCTCTCTTGGCTCCCCTGACACTGTTTTCTGAGACTCTCACTAATGCCCCTCACTGCCTTTGCCCAGGCCCTTTTCCTTCACCTCTCCCATAAGTGATAGGGGTCCCTGTGGTCCTGTCCTCTGCCTTTTCTGTTCATAGCATGCATGTGCCCTGGGTGACCTTGTCCACTGCTCTGCTTCAACTGCTCCTCTCTCTGGAGATCACAATATCTGCATCCTCACCTCCCTTCCCTTGACCAAACCCCAACCCCACACACCCAGCTGCTTAGTGGACATCTCTTCTGGGCTGTCTAGAAGGCACCATCTCCCATCTCTAACCCAGCTGCTCCCCCTAGGTCGCACTTTTTGGAACACAACAGCATCCCACACTAGGCTGCACAGTCAGAAACCTCAAAGCCACCCTTTATTCCGCCTGCCCATCTCCCTACATCCCTGATTCCTCCTCCTTGTGTTAGTCTACTGAGGCTGCCATAAAAAAGTACCATAGACTGGTGGTTGAAACAATAGAAATGTATTTTCTCATAATTCTGGAGGCTGCACAGCTGAGATCAAGATGTCAGTGGAGTTGGTTTCTCCTGAGGCCTCTCTCCTTGGCTTGTAGATAGTGTCTTCTTCCTGTGTCTTCACGTGGCCTTCCCTCTGTGTGTGTCTGTCCTGATCTCTTCTTCTTCTTCTTCTTTTTTTTTTTTTTTTTGAGACAGAGTTTCACTCTTGTCGCCCAGGCTGGAGTGCAATGGCATGATCTCGGCTCACTGCAACCTCCACCTCCTAGGTTCAAGCAATTATCCTGCCTCAGCCTCCCAAGTAGCTGGGATTACAGGCACCCGCCACCACTCCCAGCTAATTTTTTGTATTTTTAGTAGAGATAGGGTTTCACCACATTGGCCAGGCTGGTCTCGAATTCCTGACCTCAGGTGATCTACCCACCTCGGCCTCCCTAAGAGCTGGGATTATAGTGCTAGCCCTAATCTCCTCTTCTTATAAGAACACCAGTCATATTGGATTAGGGCCCACCCTAATGATCTCATTTTAACTTAATTGCTTCTTTGGAGGCCTTATCACCAAATACAGGGGGTTAGGAGTTTATGAAATTTGGGGAGAGACATAATTCAGCCCGTAAAACTCCTCTATGCCTCCTAAGTCCATCCCTTCTCTCTATCCCCAATACTATTGCCCAGATTTCCTCCCTCATCATTTCCAATTTGAATTACATTATTAAATAGTGTCCTTCTCCTAGTCTGCCTCTCCCTGTGCTGATCCACCCACTTCCACTAGAGTGATCTTTCTCAAATGCAAATCTGATGAGGCACTTGCCTGCTTGAAATGACCAATGCCTCTCCAGAACCTGTGGTCTGGCCTCTGCCTACCTGTCCAGATTTTTCCCTCACGTCCCCTCTTCTCATTCTGTGGACCAGCTCTACTGCGCTGCTTCAGGTTGCTCTAAAATGCCAGCATGTTCTCCCAAGCCATCCTGCCTTTACATACGTTGCTCTTTCTACTTGGAATCCATCCCTGCCTTTTTCTTGTTTCATATAAAAGTTATGGGAAACATTCCAAACAACTACCATCTGGCAGGTGCCATGCTCCGGGCTCCCATGTGAACCTGGTGCCACTTACTATGTTCCTAAATTGGGACCATTGAATTGTCTGTCTCCTTCACTAGACACACCTTAGAAATAGAAAGGTGTCTTACTCATTTTTGTATTTCACACCAGCATAAGGCATGCATGCACAGAGTAAGCAATCATTAAATGTTTGTTGGATAAATGCACATTTTTCTTTCACAGCACACAGTAATGGTACTATTTTCCATTTATGCATCTATCTCATTGCTAGTCTGTGAGCTCCTGGAGGGTAAAAACTAGGCCTCGTTCATCTTTTTTTGTTATCAGGTCCTAGCACTGTGCCAGGCATAAAAAGCACTCAGTAACATTTGATGGATGAGTGAGCAGGGATCAACTTGGGGTGTGATCAATCAAACATTTTCTGGAGGAGATGTCTTGTGAGCTGGATTGACACTATTAGAGGCAGCAGAGAACAAGTCGCATTTGAGATAGAGGAACAATTGATGATTAAGACAAAGGTAAGGCAGATGTAGGAGATAAGCACAAAATCTATTCTCTCCTTGTTGATCTTGGGGAAAGAGACAGAGACTGCTTAATGTATCTGGAATCAAAATGTCTTATGAATTTTTTAAAAAAATTATTTAAATCATCCAGTCACCTGGAGTTCTATTTTCTCATTGTGTATCTGCACATTTTCCTGTGTATAAGGCTTACATTTCCTTGGAATCACAGCACATTCTGGCTGTGATAGGAAGAGCACCTGCCTGTAAGTGTGGGTCTAGCCAGTTGTTCCAAGTGTTGGCACAGAAGCGGGCTCTGTGCTGTGCTTGTGACTGGACCAGGCATGTTGCAAGCCACTCCCCTGGTGGTCTCTGGCATCCAGACAAGGGGAATGCAGTGGCACCTAGGCAGGGGTGTCCATGACCCCAAAGCCCCAGAGAGGGTGTTACAGCATGCTAATTAGTTCTTATAGTCCCAGTTTCTGCTGCCTAGTGGACAGTGGCATGTTAACGGCTCTGTGAGTTCCTCGCCCCACTCTGGCCAGCGGCTCTGGGGCTAACTTGGCACCACCACTGCTTTCCGTCACATGGGGCAGCTGCCCTTCACCGGTGGAGGGCAGGGGGCCACAGTGTTACAGCCTTCTGTGTCCCCTCATTTGATGGGTCCTAAGTTCTTGTTCCATGTCCAAGAAGAATGAGGTCATGCTGACAATTGAAGGGTTGGGCCTGAACAAGGCCTGGGCAGGGGCATTGCTGACAGGAGCTCTCCGACTGGCAGAGTGATCAAGAAAAATCCTGTGTCATTGTGACCTCTGGAGTAATGGCTGGCAATTGTTTGTCTACACCTTAGCAGAATTCAGGCTCCCTTATCCTCCTAGCCTGGTGGTCTGTCATTGGTTTTACAAAGGCAGTAAAGTTTGGGGGAAGAGCTATTCTCACTTAAACTATAAACTAAATGTCTCCCAAAATTAGCTTGGCCCAAGCCCAGTAATAAGTGTAGCTTGAAGGCTAAAGGTCAGAAGTGAGTTGGCTAGATCAGATCTCCCCAACTGCCATAATTTTCTCACTTATAATTTTTGTAAAGGCAGTTTCAATTCTGAGAAACACCTTGTCAATAGCAGGAATTTGGAATCCTGCTAAAGGGGAAGAGATCTTATAATATTCTGCAGAGCTGGGAAGAGCAGACCTTGTAGTCTTAATATAGCAAACTTCAAAAAGGTTAATTGAAGGGGATGCTGACATCTGGTAAAATATTAAGGAGCTATCACTTTATCTGAGACCTTGACTTTCTTCTGCTAGTTACTAGCACCTCCATATAAGGGAAGGGCTGATTGCTTCATCACTGGCCAGGCTGAGGACCAGTATCTGAGGCAGATGCTATGCTTCTTCTCCATTCCTCCTTCCTCATCCTTCAGCCAGAAGCCTTCAGACATCAATTCCTGGCAGCCCTGCCTATTGGTTTACCAGTTCACAAATTTGTGTGACCCCTACTGTTATCACTAAGTCAGAATGTCCTGGGGCCTGAGTGGAATCTCTGGTCAGCAGACCCCAATTGATTTATTTATTTGACACAGGGTCTGACTCTGT
Organism: Theropithecus gelada; assembly: GCF_003255815.1. Lineage (NCBI taxonomy): Eukaryota > Metazoa > Chordata > Mammalia > Primates > Cercopithecidae > Theropithecus > Theropithecus gelada. The sequence continues at coordinate 9,427,157 of NC_037668.1, forward strand.
CGCCCAAGCTGCAGTTCAGTGGCGTGATCTCAGCTCACTGCAACCTCCACCTTCTGGGATCAGGTGATCCTCCCATCTCAGTCTCCTTAGCAGCTGGGACTACAGGTGTGCACGACCACACCCAGCTAATTTTCATATTTTTAGTAGAGATAGGTTTTCAACATGTTTCACAGGTTTTGGCCAGGTTGGTCTCGAACTCCCGGCCTCAAGTAATCTGCCCGCCTTGGCTTCCCAAAGTGCTTGGATTATAGGCATGAGCCTGTGAGGAAGGATCCGTTCCACGCCTCTCTCCTTGGCTTGTAGATGGCCATCTTCTCTTTATGTCTCTTCATATCATCTTTACTCTATGCATCTGCCTCTGTGTCCAAACTTTTTCTTTTATAAGGACACTGTTCATACTGGATTTAGACCCACCCTAATGACCTCATTGTAACTTGAATACCTCTAAAGATCCTAACTCCAGGCCGGGCGCGGTGGCTCACGCCTGTAATTCCAGCACTTTGGAAGGCCGAGGTGGGCGGATCACGAGGTCAGGAGTTCAAGACCAGGGTGGCCAACATGGTGAAACCCCATCTCTACTAAAAATACAAAAATTAGCCATTCATAGTGGTGCATACCTGTAATCCTAGCTACTGGGGAGGCTGAGGCAGAAGAATCACTTGAACCCAGGAGGCAGAGGTTGTAGTGAGCCAACATCATGCCATTGCACTCCAGCCTGGGTGACAGAGCAAGACTTTTTCTCAAAAAAAAAAAAAAAAAAAAAAAAAATTCTAACTCCAAATGAAGTCCCATTCTGAGGTACTAAAGGGGGATGGTTAGGACTCTAGTATATCTTTTTGGGAGGTGCAATGGACTGAATATGTCCTTCCAAAATGCATATGTTGATGGGACCTCTGAGAGGTGATTAGATCATGATGGAGGAGCCCTCATGAATAAGATTGAGTGCCTTTATGAAAGGGACCCCTGGCCGGACACAGCGGCTCACGCCTGTAATCGCAACACTTTGAGAGGCTGAGGTGGGCGGATTACCTGAGGTCAGGAGTTTGAGACCACCCTGGCCAACATGGGGAAACCCGGTCTCTACTTAAAAAATACAAAAATTAGCCGGGTGTGGTGGTGGGTGCCTATCATCCCAGCTACACGAGAGGCTGAGGCAGGAGAATCATTTGAACCTAGGGGGCGGAGGTTGCAGTGAGCTGAGATCGCGCCATTGCACTCCAGCCTGGGCAGCAGAGCAAAACTCTATAGCAACAACAACAACAACAACAAAAGCTGGGAGACCCCCGAGAGCTCTCTCACCTTCTCTCTTCCATGTGAGGAAAAACAAAAGCTCAGCAGTCTGCATCCCGGAAGAGAGCCCTCACCACAACCTGACCATGTTGGCACCCTGATCTTGAACTTTCAGCCTCAGAATTGTAAGAAATACATGTTTGTTGTTTAAACTACCCAGTTCACGGTATTATGTTAGAGCAGCCCAAATGGATTAAGATAGTGGGACACAATTCGATCCTAATGTTCCCTGGAGGAGGCCCACTTTCCTCCCTTTCTCCACTCTGCTGCTCCTGACTACACACACGCTGTCTGCTCTGAGCAAGATGCAAGATCTTGGAGAGAAAGGTTGGGCGTGAGGTTAATTTGACTCTGAGACACATTATCACAGGCCAGGGATGATGTGCTGGCCTACCTGGTGAGATGGGCTCCCCAGCCTGCTTCTGACTCCAGGTGTGTGCTTTTTCAAAGCTGCACATCAACAGAAAGGACAATGATGGAGGATGAAATGTTCCCAAATATTTGCTGTCCCTTCTTAGGGGAAGATTGTACTTCGCTACCCTGTTGACAGCAGGATTGGTCATGTAACTTGCTTTGGCCAATGAAATATGAATGGGAGGGACATGGGCTATTTCCAAGGGGAGGCTGCAAGACGCAGTGTGTGCTTGGTTGTGCTTTCTCTCCCTTTGGGCAAGATTGGTAATGTCCTAGATGGAAGTGGTCCACTGGTCTGGGTTCTGGAGGAAGGTTCATATGGAACCGAGCTTATACCAAACTGTGATGGGCACGTAGGATGAGCCAGAAATAAACCATACTGTTAAAAGCCACTGAGACTTAAAAGTTGCTTGTTATTGGTCATAACTTTGCCAATCCCGAATGAAAAAACAACCTTCCCAAATAGAGAAGAACTGGGCTTTAGCTAAGAATATATTGGTGGAGTGAGCACAAAGGTGAATTCTAAATGGATCAAACTTTATATGTGATAAATGAAACCATAAAAGTACTAGAAGAAAATAAGAATTACCTTTATAAGCTGAGAGTGGGGAAGGGCTTTCTAACTATTATTCAAAACTCAGAACCCTTGAAGGAAAAGATTGCATTACAAACTGAGTTACTTAAAAATTTCATACTTGATAGAAAAATAAACTAACACCACTATCACCAAGAAAAGAAATAAAAACCAAGCAAACAAATCTCATAAGTGTGGTAGATTGTTTGCAAAAATAGCCACAAAATTCCTTCCTTTTATTCACACTCTTAGGTATTCCCTTCCCATCCTAACTCTAGCTTTACCATGTTACTTGCTTTAGCCACAGGGACAATAACAAACGGGATGCGAGCAGGGTCTTAAAGCACGTGGGCGTTGGTGCTCGCTCTCTTGCTGTTTCCTGGAACCTGTGACCAACATACGAATAAAGATGAACTGTCTCAACGGAACCCAAACCGTAGAATCTTGAGCAAACAAGTGACTGTTGCTACGAGCCAAACAATTTTGGGATGGTTTATACACAGAAAAAAGTAACTAATGTAAGGAGCAAAATCAAAATGAAAAAATTATTTGCAACTCATACCACAAACAAAAGGCTTATGTTTCTAATACACATTTTTTGCTATGTAAATTTCCTTCTTATAAAATTTAAAAGCCCAACAACTCAGTAGAAAAATGGGCAAAGTCGTGGGGTGAGGGGAGCGGGGAGGGATAGCATTAGGAGATATACTTAATGTAAATGATGAGTTAATGGGTGCAGCACACCAACATGGCACATGTATACATATGTAACAAACCTGCAAGTTGTGCACATGTACCCTAGAACTTAAAGTATAATAAATAAATAAATAAATAAATAAATAAATAAATAAAACTTAAATGTAAAACCTTAAAAAAAAAAGAAAGAAAAATGGGCAAAGATTATGAACATACAGTTCATGGTGAAGAAAATACAAATAGTTGTTTAAATATATGGACACACGCTCAATCTCATTCATAGTAAGACAAATTCAGATTAAAACTCCCTCAGGATAGAATTTTTACCTGTCAGATTGGCAAAAATACAAGGGTTTGGTAACATGCTGAGCTGGTAAAGACATGAGGAAACAGGCACTCTCATACACTGTGGGTGGGAGTAAAACCTGATAGAGGACAATTTGGCAACAGCTATGAAAATTACAAATGCACAAATTGTTTCATCTAGTAACTGTATTTCTAGGAACTTATCCTACAGTGTACTCATATACAAAGTGACATATGCACAAGGTTATGCAATGCAGTATTGTTTATAATAGCAAAAGATTGGCAATAACCTAAATTCATCCCCCTTTGTAGACTTACTCATGCAATGCTTCCAGTGGATGGCCTCCTTTTCTTTTCTTTTCTTTTTTATTTTGTTGAGAGGGAGTCTTGCTGTGTCACCCAGGCTGGAGTGCAGTGGCACAATCTCAATTTCTGCAACTTCCATCTCCCAGGTTCAAGTGATTCTCCTGCCTCAGCCTCCCAAGTAGCTGGGATTACAGGTGCCTACCACCACGCCGGCTAATTTTTGTATTTTTAGTAGAGACAGGCTTTCACCATGTTGGCCAGGCTGGTCTTGAACTCCTCACCTCAGGTGATCCGCCCGCCTCGGCCTCCCAAAGTGCTGGGATTACAGGCGTGAGCCACCGCGTCCAGCGTGGCCTTCTTTTCTTCTCTCTCGCTTCTCAAATGTTGCCCATCCTTGCAAGCCCATATCAAACTCAACTTTTCATTTGCAGACTTTCATGACCACACCCTTAGCAGTGACTTCTTCCTTCTTCATTATCTTTTTGTATGTATATGCTTATTTCCTTAAATAATATTTACCTCCTTATGGTGAGAAACTTTATTCATCTTTGTAAATGAAATAAGGCATATAGAAGGCCTAACCCAGAGTTTGGTACACAGAAAACAATACTCAACACATGGTAGTTCTGTGGGTCTCCCTCACCGCCCTTAACATAATGCCTTGTCCTTGGTAGCTGCTCCACAAGTAATTGCTTATTAAAAGCATAGTTGTCTTCAGTGACCATGGGACACACAACAGAGAGGGAAAACTTAGCTTGGGGAGGCAGACATCCAGGTAAGAAACTGACAATTATGAATTCAGAAATGCTGGCCCAATATAATCACTTCCAGAACTTGTGGCCCTATCAGAAAATCATGTTACCGTACTCTACTGTGGCCTCCCATAATGAGAGCTGTATCCATCTCCCAGTGGGCGGTCTTAGACACAGATGACTGAGGCCACATACACCCAATCCAAATAACCGATGATGGGTGTGGCCCAATGACTGTGGAAAGACCCCAAAGAATTCAGATTTATAGACTTATTGAAGAAGATTTACTGTGTGTCAGAGATGCTCATATGTGCTGTCTAATTTGATCTTTCCAACAAGCCACAAAATCAGAATGCTTATCCCTGTCTCATAGATGACAGACCTTCGCATCAGTCATGCCAGGATCCATCAATCATCTATGTAGCATGTATCAAGCACCTCAGGAGGTACAACTATAAGATTCAATTGCTGTTCTTAGGAAACTTCAATTTAGTAGGAAAGTGATTTATACATGTAAAAAGAAAATGACTATCGTGAAATCAGCTACATGGCAGATCAAAAGCCTCTCGGGTTGGAAGGAAGGGAGGGAGAGAGAGAAAAAAAAATAAAGGGAGATATAAAGGGAGGAAAGGGGTTGCAATGGTCATTAGGCATGCCACCCCAAACATTTATGAGGGACACAAAAGTGGGATGAAGCCCCAAGCCCTCTTTTTACTGCTTCCACAGTCCCTGGATTGGTGGCATCATAAGAATCTTTGGTGCATGTGGGCACTTTCTGTGACTTCCTTTCTTCTCCTTTCCTCTCTTTCACTGGTCATCACAGCCAGCTTTTACTTCAATTTGTCTTTCATCATCATACCTCGTTTCCCATATCCCCCCACACCCCATAACTCCCTTCTTACCAGAATCAAAACAAAACCAAAGCAGGCTATCAAGCCTCTCAGCCTCATGGGATATTCTTGGCTCATGGCTTTCCTGAGGTGGAGCCATCAGTGTCACTGGATCTGAAAGGGAAGAGGGTTTGACAGCAGTCAGTCCTGTTGAGTCTGCTTCCAACCACTCCACCCAAGGGGCACTTGAGCAGCAATGGGTGGAGGGGATATGGGAGAAGAACCAGCATCTTGCTATCCTAGGCAGCACCAAAGCTTCCCTCACTTGCTTAAAGCCTACTGGAGGAGTGAAGATAAAGGATTAGCACTGGGCAACAGAAGCTATGAACTCTCTCCTGAAGTACCTTGCAGGCTCCTCGATACTCATCACCAAGTCCGTTATTCACACAGTGGCAGCCACAGTGATCAAATTCATAAAGCAGATCACATCATGTACTTCCTAACAAACCCTCCAGTGGTTTCCCACTCGAGCTAAACTGTCCTGGCCTAGAAGATCTGGTCCCTGTTACCATGTCATCACTGCATCTTCTCATCTTGTCATCTGTAAAATGGGAATGAGCATGGCTGCTTTTAGAATGAAACAAGATGACATACATCACACACAGACAGACACACCATCACCACCACCAGGCCATCATGGTAGAACCTGAATAGTAAGAAATGATTAAGTTGAGCAGTTTTGCAGCCATGTGAAGAATGATAGAATCAGGTACCTAGTAGATGTGAAAGGGTCCAGTTAATGGCATGGTTAATCCATCTTTGAACAAGACAATTGGACAAAAGTCTGGCACAGAGAAGTGAATGACAGAGAGAATGGAAACTTGAGGCACTAACAAGTGACATGTTGAACTGTAGTCTCCAAACTGTGATCCCTAAGGAGTGGCCGGTCTAAGATTTTTAGAAACGCAAAAACATGTTTACTAATTGTCTAACCCTCGAGCTGGTGGGCCACTAGTATCTAATAAGCTTCATCACACAAGCACAACAGCTGTGTAACTGCTTGCTATGGTTTGGGTATTTGTCCCCACCCAAATCTCATGTTGAATTATAATCCCCAGTGCTGGAGGTGGGATCTGGTGGAGGCGTTTGGATCATGGGGGAGGATCCCTCATGGCTTGGTGCTATCCTTGTGATAGAGAGTTCCAGGGAGATCTGGTCACTTAAAAGTCTGTGGCACCTCCCCTCATTCTCTCTTGCTTGCTCTTGCTTTTCCATGTAATATGTCTGCCCCCCTTTGTCGTTCACGGTGAGTAAAAGCTCCCTGAGGCCTCCCTAGAAGGCAAGCAGATGTCAGAGCCATGCTTCCTGTACACTCTGCAGAACCGTAAGTCAATTAAACCTCTTTTCTTATTGATCACCCAGTCTCAGGTATTTCTTTCTAGCAATGCAAGAATGGCCTAACACACTGTTCTGCCTGGTCTAACACTAGTTGGCTTTTATACATTAATGATGATATTTGAGCCTGAGTGTAATTCTATAACGTTTCATCCTACCCAAGTTTCATCTTGAAACTGGGCATTGTGGGGTATCCTGACAAATAGAATAATTGGTATCATCTAAGCATCTGTATGTACTTGGTCCTTGCTAGAACTTGTAGGGCAAGCATGGACCATTTGAATTCCCATAATTATGAATAAGGGATTCATGTGGTCCACACCCAGGTATCTGTGGTCATGTGGCTTGCTACTAAGAAAACTGGGTGTGCCTCTTCACTAGTTAAAAGCCATCACATTTGGAATAAATAATAAACATTTGCTTGCTTCTGTATTTCTTGAGGTCTGATAACACACTTTGAATAATTTTGTATGTGGGCTCGTTGTATCTTTCAGGCCTAATTTCTAACAGTGTCATTTCCCATCTGAGTTCTGATTCCAGGAAGGTCAAACCCTGCAGTAACTGCTATTGGCACCCGGTGTTCACCTTGGTCCCTGGTCTGATCACAAGATATTCCACACATTCCAAGCTGAAGTCGGAGATCACTATTCCATAGTCAAAGGAGTCTAGTTCCTTAAAAAAATGCTGGGTGCCTTTCTAGTATGGGGAGTGGGGGAAGAGACTGTTTTAGAAGCACATCAGGAAGTTGTTACTCAGTTTGATTATGTTAGGCAAACAGAAATTAGTTAACTGGCAGGAAAACACAAAGCCAAGTTGGAACCTCAAGCTGAAACCATGGTTTCAAATGACTATTTGTCACTCCCTGAAATTGCAGCCCCGGACTATTTCCTTCTTTCCATCAGAGCCAAGGCCGATGACCTGCCAGGGCCTTGTATATCATTCTCTTACTCCAACAATAAAGCCCATAGTTTATTTCTGGGTTTGCCATCCATGAGCCACAAGAAAACACACTCCAAGCTGACTCCATTGCTGTCAGGCCTCTTTGCAGTGTTTACGATTAGATGAGAGGGGCCACTTGACCTGCAACTGGATTGGCTGGCCAGTGGCTCTTGTTGTTAATTAAAGAAGGAGGAAAGCAGACGTCATACAAGGAGTCCTGATCAAAAACTTTAGAGGGCTGTTCAAGGAACGCAGGGACTGTGTTTACGGTTGGATTTTACCTCAAACCCTGATCTGCTGCGTGACTTTGAGGAAGTCCCTTCACCTTTCTGTGCCTCAGTTTCTTCACCTGTAAGATTACCCTAGTGATGAGCTTTATACCACGTACTTGAGTCTAAACTTTTAAAACTAGGGACCCAGCTAACACCCCACTGGTTTCTCTTCAGAAAGGTGTGGTCTTTTCCATGCAGATTACATTCCATTTCCCAAATACAATGGTCTGCTTTATAGTTTGGGTGATTGGATTTACTGGCTCGTTACAGTTTTAAAAATAGAACAAGTCACATAGAACTACAAATTTACCCCCTGAGGCTGATTGTGTTGGCAGGCAAAGAGGCAGCACTTTCCTCTCTCAGGATTTGACCTGAACACACAGGTTGTATGCATTTGAGGGATTCATATGTGGTCAAGCCTCCAACCTTTAAGCATCAGAGCATAGAAGGAGAGAGAACTGTTGACCCCAAGGCTTGGGATTTTCTACAACTGAGCCCTTGATCTGCTACCTCTTTGCCTGCTGGCTGCCTTCCGTCCTCCTTTGTGCAACAAAATCTTAGCTCTCTTTCAAGGCTTCAAAAGCCTTCTTCTTGTTGCCTTCTCTGGGCCTTCTTCCTCCTTCCCCTTACTGGAAGCAGTCTCCCTCCTCTTTCCCCTCTATAAGCACCCATTTGTGCTATACATGTAAATTATATCACACTGCTTTGTACCATGGATATTTGTGCCTATGTTTCATTCTCTTCCCTGAGGTCAGGGACATTGTCTGTGATGTTAGATCCCTTATAGTACCCAGACAGGGCTTTGCCTATAATAGGAAAATGGATAAACAAGAAAATGGAGGACTTTGGGCAGGAGAATTCACTGACCTGGTTCTCCTTGTCTTTCTGTCTTGCATGTCATGAACCCTCACTGCATCTGCTCTGTTTTTAGATCTCACTGAGTCCATTTGTTCAACCAACCACCTTATGGGGCTCTTATGGGCACTATGATGTGCTACACAGCTCCTGGGAGTGCTGCTGACAGCAAGCCCTCAGCCCTTATCACACAATACAATTGTCTAGCTAAAAAGAGCCCCTCCTCCAACGTCATGCCCCCTTCCTAGGACAACCTGCATGAATAACTGGTCTATGTGGGTTTATAAAGGTTCAGGCCCCATACACCAATTTGGAACAACTTCAGAGCCTCCTATGAGATTGGCTGGGGCTGTCGTCAGACTGCATCACAGCTCAACTTCTTCCTCTGCCCCATCCTGTTTCCTTCTTCTCCTTTTATAGCTGTTGATCCTAAGAGCACTCTCTAACAGAAGTCATGCACATCAAACTATTGCAGAGTCCGCTTCCCAGAGAACCAACCTGCAACAAGTGGCTACCAAGTACCAGGTACTAGTCTAGCTTGTGGCGTAGTGAACAAGAACAAGTCTCTGCCCTCACAGAGCATACAATCTACTGGGAGAAGACAGACAATAAACAAACATACACATAATAAGTTAAAGGAGGTGATGATCAGAATAAGCAAATTGGAAAGTGACTTAGGAGCTGTATTAGTAAGTTCTGATGCTGCTAATAAGGATATATCTGAGAGTGGGTAATTTATAAGTGAAAGAGACTTAATTAACTCAGTTCAGCATGGCTTGGGAGGCCTCAGGAAACTTACAATCATGGCAGAATGGAATACAAACATGTCCTTCTTCACATGGTGGTGGCAAGAAGTGCCGAGCAAAAGGGGGAAAAGCCCCTTACAAAACTGTCAGATCTCAGCCGGGCGCAGTGGCTCATGCCTATAATCCCAGCACTTCGGGAAGCTGAGGTGGGTGGATCGCGTGAGGGCAGGAGTTCGAGAGCAGCCTGGCCAACATGGTGAAACCCCATCTCTACTAAAAATACAAAATATTAGCTGGGCATGGTGGCAGACGCCTGTAATCCCAGCTACTCAGGAGGCTGAGGCAGGAGAATCGCTTGAACCTGGGAGGCAGAGGTTGAAATGAGCCAAGATCATGCCATTGCACTCCAGCCTGGGCAACAAGAGTGAAACTCCATCTCAAACAAAACATCAGATCTCATAAGAATTCACTCACTAACATGAGAATAGCATGAGGGTAACCACCCCCATCATTCAATTACCTCCCACCAGGTCCCTCCCATGACACACGGGCAGTATGGGAATTATGGGAACTGCAATTCAAGATGACATTTGGATGTGGACACAGCCAGACTATACCAGGAGCCAAGCAAGAATGTTATTTTTAATGAGGATGCTAAGGAGGCTTCACTGATAAATAACAACGCAAATAAAATGAGGGAGAAAGACATGAAGATATCTCGGCAAAGAGTATCCTAGCTAGGCGCAGTGGCTCAAGCCTGTAATCCCAGCACTTTGGGAGGCTGAGGTGGGTGGATCACGAGGTCAGGAGATGGAGACCATCCTGGCTAACACGGTGAAACCCCGTCTCTACTAAAAATACAAAAAATTAGCCAGGCGTGGTGGCAGGCGCCTGTAGTCCCAGCTACTCGGGAGGCTGAGGCAGGAGAATGGCATGAACTCGGGAGGCGGAGCTTGCAGTGAGCCGAGATCGGGCCACTGCACTCCAGCCTGGGTGACAAAGTGAGACTCCGCCTCAAAAAAGAAAAAGAAAAAAAAGAAAAAAGAGTGTTCTAGACAGTTGAAATAGCAACTTCAAAGACTATGCCAAAGGAACAACAGCAAGGAGAATGGTAGCAGATGAGGACTCAGAGGGTTAGATCATGTAGGGCCTTGTGGGCCTTGTGTCAATGTTCTATTTTCTGTATTGGGATGTGGGTTCACAGGTATTTATTGGATTATTTAAAACAATAAATAAACAAAATTTAGAAAGAGGGCCAAGCACTGACAAAAACAAGTGTGTCATCAACCACAGATTATGATTCTATGTGCCTGAAATTTAAAAGAGAGAAATGTCTATTCAAAATCCAAGAGGAGATGTTGAATACATGAGTCTTGCATTCAGGGCCTGGACGTACACTTGAGAGTCACCAGCACTTAGACAGGACACTAAGATGGAGAGGGTGATAGAAACGAGCTGTCTGGGGGCAGAAGCTGGGAGATCCCAACATGAAGAGATTGGAGAGCTGAGTAGGAAGCAGTAAATTCAACTGAGAAGAAGGGGCCAATGAGGAAAAGGGAAGAAGAGGCGACTCACTCGTCAGATGGTGCTTGAAAGGTCAAGTCAGAAGAGGTCTAAGAACTGGATTTGGTAAAATGGAGGTCACTGGTGATCTCAAAGAGGAGTTTCAGCAGAGGAGTAAAGACAAAAGTCCAATCAAGTGAGAGCAAGAGAGATTAAGAGGACAGGAGGAGAAGACAGTGATTATATAAACAATGATCTTGTGGATTTTGCCATAAAAGGGTGTAGATAAGTGGGATGGTAGCTGGAAGGGATGTGGAATTAAAGGAGGGACAATTGAAGATGGGAGATATTCGTTCTTCAGTGACAATGTATTGAGCACCTACTTATTTTCAGGTGTAAAATTACATACTGAAAACTGTGCAAACTCCTTTAGCAGGTGTTGTGGGTGCCTGCAACCCACCTCAAGGCAGCCCTGTGGACAGGTCTGTGCAAGTTTCTAGCATCCTGCATCAGACACACACCAGAGGACCTCTTTGCTTTTCTACCTCAGGGATTCCTCCAGAACTTCTCTGTATACTGATGGGAATTATCCCATTGAGAGGCAAAACTGATCATGCAGGAGAGAGAAGAGTCAATCAGTAGGAAGGGTAACATCCATTGCACAGTTGGGAGGGTTAGCCTCAGACAGCAGCTGGGACAAGCTGAATTATGATGAGTGGGAAGGAGCCCTGTGGATAAGGTTGCACGTGGGCTGGTTGACTTTGTTGTGGGAGTGTGTGGATGTTCTCTTCAGATTAATTCTATTTTCACAGTGGAACAAGTAGTAAGACCCATAGCTGAGTGCAAATTGTGGTAAATGAATTTGAGGTTTGAGGAAAGAGGAGAGAGTATGAAATGACTAGCCATACACATTCACTGCACATGTCATATACCAGGCACTCTTGCAGGCACCTGGGATAGCACAGAGATCTCTGTCCATGCAGAGCTCACACTCCAGTGAATCCACTAGAGAAATGTGCTCAGACTGCCAGGCAGCACTCGGGACCCTCTTGAGGTTAGAATCAAAGCTATGAACGAGAGCAGTCTCATGACTGTGTGTTGGTCAGCTAAGGGATTCTGATGTCCAACAGAGCACTGTCTGGAGAAAATGAAGTAGGAACAGAGACATTAAAAATAAAACCCATCAATTTAAAATATCTACCTAAAACTAAAGAGACCCCAACTTAGGCTGGGCACAGTGGCTCACGCCTGTAATCCCAGCACTTTGGGAGGCCAAGGCGGCAGATCACCAGAGTTTGAGAGTTCGAGACAAGCCTGACCAACATGGAGAAACCCCATCTCTACTAAAAATACAAAATTACCTGGGCCTGGTGGCACATGCCTGTAATCTCAGCTGTTCGGGAGGCTGAGGCAGGAGAATCACTTGAACCCGAGAGGTGGAGGTTGCGGTGAGCCGAGATTGCACCATTGCACTCCTGCCTGGGCCACAAAGTGAGACTCCATCTCCAAAAAGAAAAAAAAGGGACTCAAACTTTATTGATTGGGTCTACACGCCCCGCATACCCTTCTTTATATCCCTATTCCCACCGCTCTAGTTCAAGCTCTCTGTTCTCAGCTGAACTATTTCAATAAGCTCTTAATTTATGTCTCTTTTCTGTTATTTTCTCCAGTTAGGCCAGTCCACAAAACCTTGTTAGATTACTTTGCTGTAAGTATAACTGTCAATGTGTCATTCTCCCGCTTGGAAACCTAAACAGCTTCTCACTCCCTACAGAAGAAAATCTGTCTAAACTTTTATTTATTTATTTATTTATTTATTTATTTATTTATTTATTTATTGAGATGGAGTCTCGCTCTGTCACCCAGGTTGGAGTGCAGTGGCATGATCTCGGCTCACTGCAACCTCTGCCTCCCGGGTTCAAGCAATTCTCCTGCCTCTGCCTCCCGAGTAGCTGGGATTACAGGTGCCTGCCACCATGCCCGGATAATTTTTGCATTTTTAATAGAGAGGGGGTTTCTCCATGTTGGCCAGGCTGGTCTTGAACTCCTGACCTTAGATGACCCACCCGCCTCAGCCTCCTAAAGTATTGGGATTACAGGTGTGAGCTACTGCACTTGGCCTTATCTAAACTTATTTTTATTTTCAGTGCTCTTTTCAATCTGGTTCCCAATGTACCCATGCCATTCTTGCATCGGGACATTTGAATGTCCTACTCCATTCAAACTAGATTACTCCACGGCCCTTGACCTTCACACGCTTTTCACAATCATCATGCTCTTCCTTTGGCACACAGTATCCTCTCTGCCTGTCTTAATGAACTTCTCCACAATTCAAGGGCGTGCTCAAGTAACATCTCTCTTCCCACCCAAGGCTGCAGTGAGCACTCACCCCTCGACTTCCATCCCAACTAATGCCCCTAATTCCAATTGTTTATATTATTCCTTTAGTTCTCTTACATGTTACCTATATTTATTATGATCTTTTGTGTCCCTTTCACACCTCTACAGCTAGATGATAAGCCCTTAGCAAGCAGAAAAGCGATGCCTTAGCTCTGTCTGATCCTCAGCAACGATGCACTTGGAAAGTCAACCTTTCTTCAGCATTTAATTTTGTGTGCTGACTCAGAGGCAAAAAAAAAAAAAAGAGAAAAAAAGGATTCCTTCAGGGAGCCCTCATGCGGACACCTCTGACTGGTGGTTCCAATTACAGGAAGCTCACAAGAGAAGCCACCTCCCATTTGTTTTCACTCTATTAGGAAATTCTTTGTGTTAATTCAACATTTTGTCCTATGACCCATTAAGTAAAGCTCTGTTGAAAGCAATTTAATTAAAACCCTTGTGATTTTTGCAAGATTGCCAAAAATTTTAGCCTCTCTAGGCAGAACCATGGCTAGTAAAATGCAGCATTTTCAGATATCTACATATCAGCCAGGAGCCCAGCAACTCCGGCTTGTGCAAAGTTGAAGTTCTGAGAAGTTCCTCCCACTTTGGTTGAGGTCACTTGTCTGGTAGACAGATTTTGTAAATGTAGCTTACTGTCAAAAAGCTGTAGCATACCAAATACAGCCTCCCTTTCCCCACACATATAGACACATACACCCTCTCTTTCTTGCCTAAATAAATACAATAGCAACCTTGGTGAGCCAGCATAGTCTCAGCAATTACAGATAAAAACAGCAATTAACACTTCATAACATCTCAAGTTCTTGGTTCTCCAAATGAAAAGTCACCCTGTTTGAAGCTGAGTCTTTTCTGCACCCAGAACAGCCTTTCTATTATTTTGCCCAGTAAAGATTTATTGAGGGCTTACTATATCAAAGATAAATGGAGTTGAAGTAAACAATACAAAGGAGTAAGCTCTTAAGAGGTTTACAAACTACTGATAGGAGGCAGGTAATATAAGGTTATTAAACTCAAGTTCAGGTGCTAGGTGAGATATGTAAATTGGAAACAGTGGGAATAGAAGGAGGGATAACTTGGGTGGGAAGGGAAAGGACAGTTCAAAAAAGTCTTCAGAGAGGACGTTGTAAAAGGTGCTCAGTTGATTGGTGGTTCCTCATTAAGTTAAACATAAAATTAGCATATGATCTAGCAATTCTACTCCTTTGTATATACCACCCAAAATTGAAGCGGGTGCAAACAAAAACTTGTACACATATCTTTAAAAACAGGTGGGGTAGGCCGGGCGCAGTAGCTCACGCCTGCAGTCCCAGCACTTTGGGAGGCTGAGGCAGGTGGATCACAAGGTCAGGAGATGAGACCATCCTGGCTAACACAGTGAAACCCCGTCTTTACTAAAAATACAAAAAAAAATTAGCCGGGCGTGGTGGCGGGCGCCTGTAGTCCCAGCAACTCAGAAGGCTAAGGCGGGAGAATGGCATGAAGCCAGGAGGCGCAGCTTGCAGTGAGCTGAGATCCTACCACTGCACTCCAGCCTGGGCGACAGAGTGAGACTCCATCTCAAACAACAACAACAACAACAACAACAACAACAACAACAAAAAGGTGGGGTACTAACTAGTCCAATGTGGCATTAGTTTTGCTGTTGTAAGTTTGCATAGAATAGGCAGATTGTTTAACCAATTAAAAGTGATTACTTAGATACGGCAATTTTCTCAAATTCAGGAAGTTGTATTAAAATGGTAGTTTGTTGTGTCAAGAGAAAAGGTCTTTACGATATTTTATTTAAAGATAATCTTATAGGAACACAAACTTGGAATATGGCCTTATTTTATGAGGTACTTAAAACTAATTTAATGGGCCTGTCTGGAAAAGATAAAATGTTATGCAAGTGAACTACTTCTCCAAGATTCTATCCGTTAAGTGATAACGGATGCTGTTTACTGGAATGGGGTAAGCCTTTTGCAACCATATTTTCTGACCAAAATAGTTCAAAGGGTCACAGATGAAAGGAAATCCAAAGTTTACCTATGCTTAGAAACACTTACACAAAAGGCAGTCCACTGACTTATTGCTTGGAAAGTAGCCACAGGCTCTTTTGAAACACACTTTAAGTCACCAATTCAGCTTGGAAACACAACGTCTACTCCCATTTGTCCTAGGGCCTTGTTAAAGTATGACATTGGTCAGAAATCCTTCATTTCCTTCTTGATTACCAAGATAGTTAAATTAGATCCTTTTTCCAAGGGAGTACGGTAGCTCATTAATTGAAGGTCTTTAAAGCAGGCAAGAACATTGCTACTGAGCATGAAGCTCCACAGCAGCCCTGGCCCATGGAAAACAACACAAGCCACATCTGTGGCTTTACATTTCCTAGTAGCCACATTAAATAAGTTACAAGAAATGTGAAATGAATTTGACTTATATATTACTTAACCCAATATGTTCAAACTAGTATCACTTTAACATGTAATCAATATAAAAATTATTAACAAAGAAAACTAGGTGGAAAAAAAATGAAGAATGAAGGGAGAGAGATGAAAGGGAGAAGGAAAGAGAGAAAGGGAAGCATGGAAGAAAGCTCTACAATTTGCTGGCACAAAGATATTTTTTCCGTGATATAAACACCTTTTCCTCTTAACCAACACCACTCTCATGGATCCAAATCTCCACAAATGTGTAAGCACACTCATCTATACACACACACATGTCCCCACAGGAGAGGGCGAAGAATCATTTAGCACTTAATTATGGTGCTGCTTCTAGGTATCAGACATTATTCAGTTGGTCTAGGTTACCACTCTAGGTTCAAACTCCTCTCCCTCATCGCTGTCAGCTCAGCCCTGCCAAGGCCCATTCTCCTCTGTTGATCTTCCTCATCACATCTGTAAACTGTTACCTTCTTGCCCCCAAACTGCCACTTCCTCCATGTCCCTCATCTGGTTAGTAACATCACCGTCCACCCTGACCCCCAACAGCATCTTAATTATACCATCTAATGACTTTTTCAGTCCTTGCCTGCTTAGCTTAAATGCAGCATTGAGTCATCCAAACATTCATTCAAAACATATTCGTTAAGAGCTTGCCATGCGCGTCATGGTGCAAGGCATTAGCAATACCAAGACATAGAAGGCTCTGATGTCCTCTTTTCCTTTTCCTTCCATCCCATGACATCATCTTTATCTTTTAAATGTTCAATTGTTCCTTCCACCAAAACCCTAGAAAACCAGAAATTTCTCTCACATACCACAGCTAACTCTTCAGCAGTTGTGTTGTCTCTGCCTTCAAAACTCATGTCAGGTTTGCCCACCTCTGACCATCTCCACTGCTCCCATCCATGGCCCAACCACTGTGCTCTCTGGGCACCAGCTCAGTGGCCTGCTGGTGGGTCTTCCACTCCACACTTACTTTCTACAGTCCACAGTAGACAAACTGGGCCTTTAAAAAGCAAGTCAGATCATGTCACTCTCCTCAGAGCTCCCAGTGAGGTCCCCAACACATCTAAGAATAAACTCCAAGACCTTTTACCAGCGCCTACAAGGCCACAGCCAAAAGTCTTCTTTCCCTGGCCCAGCTCCTGCTGGCTCCTCTGCCTTCCTCTCTTCCTCCCCTCCCCAGTACTCACTCGACTGCAGCCCTGCTGGA
This sequence comes from Theropithecus gelada, assembly GCF_003255815.1. Classification (NCBI taxonomy): domain Eukaryota; kingdom Metazoa; phylum Chordata; class Mammalia; order Primates; family Cercopithecidae; genus Theropithecus; species Theropithecus gelada. The sequence goes on from NC_037668.1 coordinate 9,444,080, forward strand.
CCCTCCCTGGCTCTGCAGCCATTCCCCAGACACAACCAGCTGTTTCTCAACTCAGAATCGTTACACATCTCATTCCTCTGCCTGGAATGCTCTTCCTCCAGACCTTCTTATGGCCGCCTCTTCTCAGGTTTCTACTCAGATGTCACTGCCTGAGAGGCTTCTCCTTATTCAATCAAAAAGCGCCCCTCCACCCCCATTCCCCTTCCTCCCTCCCCCACTTCCCCACGTCCCATCAATCTCAAGCCCTTATTCTGCTTTATTTTCTCCATGGCACTATTTAAAACCATATTACATATGTATGTGTTTGTCTATTGTGTGTATTATTTTACATTAGAATGGAGGCTCCAAGAAGTCAAGGCCTTGCTATCCCAGGACATAGAAAAGCACAGGGCACACAGTAGGACATCCCAGGAAAAGCATGGGGCACACAGTAGGACATCCCAGGAAAAGCATGGGGCACACAGTAGGAGCTCCAGTGTGCAGATTCTCCTCCTCCTCCCACCTCCTGAGTGTAGGTGGTTCACAAAAGCTGTTCTCAGGAGCCTTTTGTTCTTCCTAGGCACTCTGGGGAATCTCTACTTCCATCGCAGTGCTTTTCAAAGTGTGATCAGCCCAGCACCTGCATCCACATCTTCTAGGATGCTGCTTAAAAATAGATTCCTGGTCTCAACACTGAATCTAACTGAATCTTTCTCTCTGCAGAGTGGAGCCTGAAACCTGCCATTAAATAAGCTCTCCAGGTAATTCTTGTGCTTGATAAGCTTAAGAACCACTATTTTTAGATTTTAGTAATTACTTTTACTGATTGCCAGATCTGTGTTTCCACCTCTTGTTTCCAAAGGATCCCCAAGGTTTGTTGATTCTGCTTCGGAAGCCTCTCTCAAATCTGTATGTTCCGTTCACATTTGTGGTCTCTCACCTGGCTCACAGCTTTATCTGAATCACTACAGTAGCCACCGAGCTAGTACCTGAGATCTTTCTAAAGCACACAGCTAAACCATGTCATTTTCCTTTCCAAAACCATCAGTGGTTTTCCATTCTCTCCTCTCGGGGTCCCGTTTGAATACTTTTTAAATCTTCCCTCTCTAACAAGAATCAGTTTATGTGCCAATTTCTCTGGAAAATTCTCAGCTGAATGTGGTCTCCACTCCCACTTTGATGCCCGAAGAGCTCTGTCATCTCTTAAGGTATTTATTCACTTTACCTTTAGTAGAGCTATTTATTTATCTGTCTTATTTCCTCAAATCATGTTCCGTGAGTTCAGGAAATGTGACTTATTCGTCTTTTTATACTCCAAAGCACTTAGCCCAATGATTGGTACTCAATAAATGTTTGTTGAATGAATGATTGAGCTCATGTTTGGTTCAAAATATACTTCATCATTCTGTGTTTTTTCTCTTCCAGTAGTTAAAAATGAAACCCACAAGATAGTAATTCAAAAATTTTGTTCATTCATTTCTGCTAAAAGAAAAACACTGACAGCCAAGCACTGACACTCATTTGTGCTAATCATCAATTTAGATATTGCAATGAATTTCCAAAACAAATCTATCATAATCAAGGAACATAAAACCATTTACTAAGTATGACAAAGGACAAAAAAAAAACCTTTGAGTCCTTAATTATGGTCACAAAACAGGATTCAAAATGAATGCAAAGACAAGCACCCCTTTGTGAATATTCAATGTGTAATATAATTTAAATATAGCAAGGGGGAGAGTTGACACTCAGAACTCCACTCCTCAAGGTAACTTTTCCTTGTTCTCCAGTTTGCAACAATTTTGCCTTCTCTTAGGCAGATGCAAAGCTTGAGTGTATCTACTCAGTGGATTTGATCACCTACACAGCCCTGCCCATAAACTGTCTTCACCACTGTAAGTCTGTTTCTACTACTGGGCTGGGGGAGATATGTCTACGGCATTACAGCTGGGAGTGTGGACTTTTTTTCCCAAGAAAAAGATGCTATACATGAGGCTAAATAAATCAAAATAAAATTTTGAAGAATCCTATTTATTTATTTATTGAGATGGGGTCATGCTATGTTGCCCAGGCAAGAGTGCCATGGTTATTCACAGGTGTGATTCCACTACTGATCAGCACAGGAGTTTTGAATTACTCCGTTTTTAAACGGGGCTGGTTCACCCCTCCTTAGGCAACCTTGTGGTCTCTCATTCCCGGGAAGTCACTATATTGATGATGAACTTAATGCAGACACCTGATCAGCACACAGCACTGCAGCCCTCCTGCCTCAGCCTCCCCAAGTAGCTGGGACTACAGGCATGAACCACCATGTCCAGCTTAATAACCTTTTTATATTTAGGGTTAAACAGGCTCTTAGAATCTAGCCTGGTAACCTAACCATATAGTCTTGATGGTTTGGGCAAATGCATTTTGAATTCCTACCAAGAGATGAACTTTTGAAACGCCCTCTTTCTGGACAAACAACTGGATAATGTTCTCCCCTTTCCTCACTTAGTCCCATTAACCTTGCAAAATAGCTCTTGGTCCTGTGGCTTCTGTCCCGGGAATATGGAAGAAATTAGAATTAGACATATCATTTGCTGAATTACACTTGAAACCCCACAAGAGTGGCATTTCTTACAAAGTAAGAAAACTAAAAAATGAAACTGTACAATAATAAAGCATTTAAGATAATTTTGGAAATGTTCGTCCTGGGATTTGTTGCCATTAAATTCTATTCATCTGTGCAAAGACAATATACTTCTCACATAATTCATCTGAAACCTATGCTGTTGTTCTCATTTGCCCTACAGTCATTAACTCTCAAGGTTGGAAGAGCCCTTGGAGATCATCTGGCTAAATGTCCTCGTTTTGCCTACAAACACAATGAAATTGCTTTAGTTTTATCTTTGTTATAAATTTGATAGATCACAAATATTCTGAATGCTTCCCGTGGGTTACAAATGTAGCCCATTGGGTTCTATATTGAACCAGTTTTATTTATAAAATTGCGGGAAGAATTAATACAAGGTATCTCTTTGGATAATATAGGACAAAAAACAATGTCAGAATCAATTTTATAAAGCGGTATTCTGGAAATAAAAGACAACAGACTCAAAATTTTAAACTAAAACTCTGCATGCAGGAAGAATAAATAGGAGAAGCACTCCTATTATTACGATTTAAACTCAGGAGGAATGAATGACTTAACTAGTGGTTTAACTCCCAGACTCCTTGGTACTTGAGAGACACATTTAATCTTGCATTTAACTTGTTTGGAAACTAGCTTAGTAACTTGAGCAAACAGAAGCCTCTTTATGAGAACTGTCTTTCTCTGTGGTTAGAGATATCTTTGTCCAAAAACTTGTTCATTTGGTTTTTTCATGACTGGGAATTTTTTACGATACATGAAAGCTGTGAGCAGGGGCGCCTCGTAGCACAAAGAGTTGTTTTGGGGGACATTTCATGATACAGAAGGGTTACAGATACTTCTATCTGAAAAGGGTGAGTGGAGTCTTCGTCAGGTGATGGAGAAGATAAGGAAATTGAGGAAAGTGGCAGAAAAGCAAACCTCTTATATACATGGATGCAGACAGAAAGAAAACTATGAAAAACCAGAATAGCATCTGTATCAAATGCATTGATTTACTCTTCAACAAGATCAGTTCCACCTTCATCTAAATTACGTGCTGAGATTCCTTGTAACATTTTGTTTTTAAGGAGTTGTACTGTAGGGTATTCAAAAAGGCTTGAAAACCATTGATCTATTTCAATTCCCTCGATTTAAATCAATTACACAGACATTAATTAAGCACCTGCTACATTTTGTGAAGCATTCTTGTTTCTAGGGATATAAAAATAAATAAGACACACTTTCTGCTCTTTAGAAGTTTATCATCTTGTGGGAAAAACAGACTCATTAATCATCACAACAGAGATGATAAGAGCTATGGGAACACAGATGAAGGAACAATTAATTCAGCTGGAGAGAGCCAAATAAAGATATAAAAAGACAACATTTGAGCTGGGCCTTTAAATATGTTGGAAGTTTGTCAGGTGGACAAATAGGATAAGAGCACTCAAGGGTAAATATGCTTGGCATGGCTGAGGTTTGATGCTTGCGAGAGTGGTGGGCCTGCTGGAGATTTTTGGGAGGGGACGCTGGGGGTTGGCTCAGTGAGCACCATACCGTGTTAAGTGGTCACCAGTTGCCAATATTATTGTTTTAAGAAGGGGGATGAAAGAATCAGATCTATGCCCTAAATACGTAACTTTGGAAACAACATGGCAGATAGAAGATGGAGGAGAGACCCCTTGGGAGGCCTTAAAAGAGTCGAAGTGGAAGAGGATGGGAGCCTGGACTCTGCACATCTGGATGGGAAAGAACAAATGCAAGAAATATTTGGAAGTAGAATTGGTTGTACTGGGTAATAAACTGAGTGTGACAGATGAGGAAGAATAGCAAAACAAACTCTGATTCTTTCTTGGGAACGGTGTGGGTAAATATTGGTCTTATTATTCTGTCTGCAAAAGTCAGAAACTCAACTCGGGCAAAATGGTAACTATATTGTCCTCAGAATCCAAATTTAGGTTAAGAAAACAAATTGGAGATGCAACTGTGTATCTAAAACTAAAGAACAAATGTAATCTAAATCCATTCTTCTCCTTGCCTGCCCTCTCTCCTACTCACAACCCTACTTTCTGCTTCTTTCTACTAGTTTTCCTCTCATCTCTGCTTTTTTTTTTTTTAAACAGCTCTGTTGAGGTATTATTGAATTGAAATGATAAAATAAACTGAGCATATTTAAAGCATACAATTGTATAAGTTTTGAAATACGCACACACCCATGAAACCCTCATTATATCCAACACCCCCAATCTCCCCATGTCTCTTTGTAATTTTCCCCTCCCATACCTGCCTCACCTCTCCTCTCCTCCCTTCCCAGCAGTGACTGACCTGATTTCTGCCATTACGAATTCGTTTCCATTTTCAAGGGTTTTATATAAATGGAATCATCTAGTAGGTACTTATTTTTGTCTGATTTCACTCAGATTGATTCATGCTGTTGTGTGACCTGTATTCATTCCTTTTGATTGCTGAATAGTATTCCATCATCTCTGCTTTTTTCTCTGTATTGTTCTATTCTTTCTCTGCTGCCTATTTCATGCAGAAAAAACCTGGCTCATGGAAGTTCCAAAGTTTACACTTTATGATTACCTCCACCAAGAACTGCCTGATTCTCTTTCTGGTCTCCAGTTCAGAAATTCCTGGAAAGGTTTTTGATGGGCTCTCTTCTGGGTCAGAGCCTCAACCCTGGGCCAGATATCTATGGCTGGATGGGCAAGGCTTCATGGAGAACATGGCAAAGCCACGAGAATCATCTGGATGTTTGTGTCCAGCCTTCAGATCACACAGTACCATCCTTCTGACTTTTTTCCTGGCCCTACTCCTCAGATTCACACTGAAATTGTGAAAAGCAAGTATTCCTGTAGAAGGCTTTAGTTTAGTAGTATTTTCATTTCCCAAATTTCTCTGTCCTTTAGGATATATTTCTGTTTTGGCTGATAGCTCAGTGATTTACACAGTTTTAAATATTCTGTTATTTGACAGATCAGTACAACAGAATCAAAAATTCAGAAATAGGTTCAAATACATATAGGGATTTATGATAGAGTTGCTATCTCAAATCAGTGAGGAAAATAATAGACTATTCAATATATCATGTTGGAACAACTCTGGGTCCATTTGGAAAAAATAAAATTGGATTTATGCCTGATGTATTATACCAGGATCCATTCCAAATGAATCAAATATTATATGTAAAAAGTAAGTCCTAAAAGGAACATTCCTGTATAAATTCAGAGCAAGAAGACCTTTCTAACTATGAGAGATAAAATCTAGATGGCATAAAGGAAAAGGTTTTAAAAATTAAATTCCATAAAAATCAAAATCTTTGCTTGGCAAAAACTACTTGAGCAATGTCAAAAGACAAATGGGAACAAGTTGTTTGCAACTCATTTCACAGACAAAGTTTAATATCCTTAATATTTTAAGCACTCCTACAGGCCAATAAAAAAAGATCAATTATTCAAAAGAAAATTGGGCAAAGAATATAAAGAGACAGTTCAAAGAAAAAAGGAAGTACATACAACTTTTAAATATATGAGTGTCAACCTTACTCACATTACTCGAGCTACAATGAGATACCATTTTCACTATCAAATTAGTAAAATTGAAGTGTACTAATTCACACTGTCATCATGGAAGAAGGACATGAGCACTACCCTACCCACTGTTGCAAATGGCATTTAGTCATGTAGGTGGGCAACATAGCAACAACCATCAAAATTGGTTATTCAAGGCTGGGTATGGTGGCTCATGCCTGTAATCCCTGTACTTTGGGAGGCTGAGGCAGGCAGATTGCTTGAGCTCAGGAGCTTGAGACCAGCCTGGGAAGCAAGGCGAAACCTTGTCTTTACAAAAAATACAGAAAATTTGCCAGGCATGGTGACACGCACCTATAGTCCTATCTACTTTGGGGGCTAAGGTTGGAGATCACTTGAGCCCAGGAGGTCGAGGCAGCAGTGAGCTGTGATCACACCACTGCTCTCCTGGGTATGCGACAAAGGGAGACACCGTATAAATTTAAAAAAAAAAAATTAGTTATTCATTGCAGTTACTGTAGTAAGAAATTTGACAACAACCTAAATGTCCACCAATAGGGGATTGGTTAAATATATTATAGTACATCCATATAATAGAATATTGTATAGTTGTATTAATAGAAAGAGAATGAAGACACTTTTTATGAATTGATATTGAAAGGTTGCTAAGATGAATTATAAAGTGAAAAAAAAGTAAGATGCAGAATAATATGCACAGTTTTCTATTTGTATGGAAAAGAAGAGATTGGATTGTAAATTTGTATTTGCTTGTGTACAAATGTAAAATCTCTAGAAGAATTCAAGGAAGCCGGCCACAGTGGCTCACACCTGTAATCCCAGCATTTTGGGAGGCCAAGGCGGGCAGATTATGAGGTCAGAAGATTGAGATCATCCAGACTAACATGGTGAAACCCCCTCTCTACTAAAAATATAAAAAAGTCCCAGTTACTCAGGAGGCTGAGGCAGGAGAATTGCGTGAACCCAGAAGGCGGAAGTTGCAGTGAGTCAAGATCACATCACTACACTCCAGCCTGGGTGACAGAGCAAGATTCTGTCTCAAAAAAAAAAAAAAAAAAAAAAAAAGAATTCAAGGAAAACATTGACTGGTTACTGGTTTGCAAAGGTGAAGTGGAAATGAACATATGCAGGACAAGGGTGGGAAAAAGAAATATATGTATATAAGTTTATTTAATTTTGAATCATATAAACATTTTATTTATGTTAAAAATTAAATACTTTTTAAAAAAATTATTCTTTGTCTTAAATCAAATTAAGCCCTTTTTTTTTTCCCTAAGCTTTTGTTCAAGGTAAGCTTAACTTTTAGATTTACCTTAGTTCAGCAAACCAATATGTTTCTTTGAGGATTTAGCTTCATGGTTTTGGCTTAAGTCCCTGACCCTACATATCTATGTCACACCAATACACACATTCACATGCACACTGCAGTGAACACTGTACGTAGATAGGCATAGACACTCATCAAGACAGTGTGGTCTATGCAGAGGACCATGCATACATAAAACTCAATAACAGAGTTGAGTGAGTAGGCATCTGCATACAGGATGTGAAAGCAAAATAAATCTTGGGACCCCAAAATCACTAAGCTAAAGGGAAAAGTCAAGCTGGGAACTGCTTAGGGCAAACCTGCCTCCCATTCTATTCAAAGTCATCCCTGTACTCAGTGAGATAAATGCATATCTGGATTGCTTCCTTTGGAAAGGCTGATCAGAAACTTAAAAAAATGCAACGTTTGTCTCTCATCTACCTATAACCAGGAAGCCCCCTCACCACTTGTCCCACCTTTCCATACTGAATCTATGTACATTGTACATATATTGATTGATGTCTCACGTCTTTCTAAAATGTATGAAACCAAGCTGTGCCCCGACCACCTTGGGCACATATTGTCAGGACTTCCTGAGGCTGTGTCACAAGTGCGCATCCTTAACATTGGCAAAATAAACTTCCTAAATTGACTGAGACCTGTCTCAGTTATTAGGGGTTCACAAGGAAGAAGGTGGGGTCTGAGTAAGTGCAGTGTGGGAGGTAATTGGAGGGGGAAAGAGAAAATAAGTAGGGGGAATGGAGGATAGAATTAACAGAAACAGAATGTAGTTCTTTTATGTCTCTTACTGCAAATGCTACATGTGCCTGTAAGGAGACAATTATCTCTGACTTAGCAGGAGATCTCAGAGCTGAATCATGCATCCTACAGCTTCGTGGGTGCTGATCCAAGAGGTCCAAGCTGGTCCCACTTCTGTGACTCCCTGTATTGGATTTTCTTTAATTTAGGGCATGGGCAGCAGAGCTCTGAGGACAGCCAAGAGCTCTCTGGGCACATCAAGGCCCTTTATGACTTCCCTACTGGCTTTCATTCCTGATGATGAGAAAGAAGCCTAGTAGAGAATGCCCACGTAATGCCCTCATTTAGGGAAGTGACAGAATCTCTGTGTCACTGTGCCAGATTCAAATAGAGTCCTTCCTCCAAGGGAAAGGGTTTGCTGGCTTTACGGCCTCTGGGACTAGAATCTTCATTTTTGGCTCAGGTACAAGGTATGTCTTCTGAAAGTCTCCAGCTCATTTCCTGAGACACGTTCTGTGTCAGCCTGTTTTGTATTGCTCTAAAGGAACACCTGAGAATAGATAGTTTATAAAGAAAAGAGGTTTATTTGACTCACAGTTTTACAGGCTGTACAAGCATAGCATTGGCATTGGCTCAGCTTCTGGTGGGGCCTCAGGAAGTTTTCCTCATGGCAGAAGGCAAAGGGGGAGCAGGTGTGTCACATGGCAAGAGAGGGAGCAAGAGAGAGAGGCAGAAGGACCCAGACTCTTTTTCACAACGAGATCTCATGTGAACTAGTAGAGTGAGAACTCCCTCATTACTGTGAGGATGGCACCAAGCCATTCATGAGGGATCTGCTGCCATGATCCAAACACCTCCCACTAGGCCCCACCTATAACACAGGAATCACATTTCAACAGGAGACTTGGAGGGGGCAAACACCCAAACTGTATCATCTCCCTTATGTCATCAGTGGAAAATGTTCTCAGGCAAGGACTCCGCATGCACTAGAGTTTGATCTCAGTCGTGCTCTGGAATGCTTCCAGCTCTGAGCCTCAGGACCCTCAGAATACACCTCTTAGGAGAATAAATAGGATGATGAACAATCGCTAACATTTATTGAACACTTACTATATACTAAACAACTTACATACATGATTCAATTTAACATTCAGAACTGCTTTATACACTTTGTGTACTTGTAACCATAATAGGTTCATTGCCCAATGTGTAGCAAGTCAATGTGCCAAGTCAATGTGCCAAGATGCCAGGTTGCAGCAGAGAAAGAGGTTTAAGTGTAGGGCTTCTGCCTGAGGAGACAGAAGGAAACCTCAAATCCACCCCCCCGAGGAGAAGGGTTTTTAAGGGTTTTGGAGTGGGCCAAAGTGTGGAGATGGATGATTGGTTGAAGAGTACAGGGTGACGTCGTGAGCAGGAAGATAAAAAAACTGTATTCCAATGTTGTTTGGGTTCCTCTGTGGAGGTCTTCAAACTGGTTGGCATCAGCTATTCAACCAGAATTCAGGATCTGCTTAAGCAATTCCTAAAACAAAACCTTTATGATTCTAATGTCAGATATTCTATCTATCTTAAACAAAAGCCTTATGACGTTAACGCTAGAAAACCTATCTATAGGAACAATGGGGATACAAGTGGTCAGTATCTAGTGCTCCCTGACTTTTGGTTGCAAAAAAGTGAGTCAAAGTTCAGCCTGATTGTTTAATTATAGCTATATTTCTGTCCAGAATTAACTATGTTTCTGTCTTCTTGTTAGCCCTGTGAGGACAGCTTCTTACTGTTTTCATCCAATTTTACAGATAAAGAAACTGCAGCTTTGGCCAGGCGCGGTGGCTCAAGCCTGTAATCCCAGCACTTTGGGAGGCCGAGACGGGCGGATCACGAGGTCAGGAGATCGAGACCACCCTGGCTAACACGGTGAAACCCCGTCTCTACTAAAAATACAGAAAACTAGCTGGGCGAGGTGGCGGGCGCCTGTAGTCCCAGCTACTCGGGAGGCTGAGGCAGGAGAATGGCGTAAAAACCCAGGAGGCGGAGCTTGCAGTGAGCTGAGATCCGGCCACTGCACTCCAGCCCGGGCAACACAGCGAGACTCCATCTCAAAAAAAAAAAAAAAAAAAAGAAAAAAAAAAAAAGAAACTACAGCTTAAAGGTTAACTAACTTGGCCATGTTTGCAAAGTTGGTGAGAAGGGAACCAGTATCTAAACTCAGACATGTAAGATACCACCCCAGAACACGCATAAGAAAACACTTTGCAAACTAAGGTTCCACACACATTACCTCTTGTTGTAATGTATAATTGTATAGCTGTTGCTGTTCATAGCTAGCAGTTCTTGAGTACTTATGATCTGCTGCACATTTTACATCTATTGTCTCAATCTTAACATTAGCCCTTTGAATATATTACTGCCCACATAAGGTGTTTCTTTGTTTTTTTCCCAGAGTAACACAGCTGATAAGTTTTGAACCCTGGCAATCTGGCACCTGCTCTTCTCACCACTAAACTATGCTGTCTTCCCAAAGGCTCAAATATTCATGAAAAATATATGATGAGGTGTTACTATTTCTTTCTTTTTTTTGAGATGGAGGCTCGCTCTCTTTCCCAGGCTGGAATGCAGTGGCGCGATCTCAGCTTACTGCAACCTCCGCCTCCCGGGTTCAAGCAATTCTCCTGCCTCAGTCTCCTAAGTAGCTGGGACTACAGGCGCATGCCGCCATGCCCAGCTAATTTTTTTTTTTTTTGTATTTTAATAGAAATGGGGTTTCACCGTGTTGCCAGGCTGGTCACAAACTCCTGAGCTCAGGCAATTCACCCACCTTAGCCTCCCAAAGTGCTGGGATTACAGGCATGAGCCACTGCGCCCGGCCGAGGTGTTATTATTTCTAAACAGAAACAAACAGAATTGCAACATTCCCATTCTGTGTGAGCTCAGAACTTTAATGCTTGTGCAGATCCACTTTGAGTGAGACACAGTGTGAGCATCACAAATTTTCTCCCACAAGTACCTTTCTAACTCCACCCTAGTTTTGTGTCAGTTATGTAATGCTCTATGCCCTTTATATGAAGACCATTAATGATCAGGGAGCCAGCACAATTGTTAATTTAAGTACTGCTCTCCTTTCCTCCTCCCCTAAAAACTTCATTTGTTCCAGCAAACAAACTGATGTGTCTTTTTCCCATGGGATTTTCTTCTGCCTTCTCTCTCATGGGTGCTTATCTGCAGACCTCCTCTCAACTCAACTATGCATGGGCAAACCAACTCCCATTCTGCCAGGAAACCACATTTAATTGTCCTCAGGAAGAAATTCTATTTGTTCCCTCTATAACACAAAAATGCATTTTAGCCATGTCTACAAATTCCACATGCCCACAAGATTACTCCTGAGTTGTACTTTAAGATTGAGAGAGGCCGGGCACAGTGGCTCATGCCTGTAATCCTAGTGGGAGGCTGAGGCGGGCAGATCACCTGAAGTCAGAAATTTTGAGACCACCCTGGCTACTAAAACTACAAAAATTAGCTGGGCGTGGTGGCAGGCGCCTGTAGTCCCAGCTACTTGGGAGGCTGAAGCCGGAAGAGAATCATCTGAACCCAGGAGGCGGAGGTTGCAGTGAGCTGAGATCGTGCCACTGCACTACAACCTGGGCAACAGAGAGAGACTCCATCTCAAAACAAAAAAACAAAAAAACAAAAAAAAACAAGGTTGGTCGGGGGACTACTGCAAATTTACAAAATTCTCCTATCCTAAATTCACAGGGCTGACATACACGCATATATCTCTCAGGCTCTAGTACAAGCTAAAGACTGGGACCATTTTGTATTCACTTGTATCTCCCACAGTGTTTTACACAGAGTAGGTGCTAAGTATTCATTTGCTAAATGAATGCTATTTTTATACTTAGAAAACACTATTTTAACCAAGGAGTATGCTTTCTTTTTCTTTCTTTCTTCTTCTTCCTCTTCCTCTTCCCCTTCCCCTTCCCCTTCCCCTTCCCCTTCCCCTTCTCCTTCTCCTTCTTCTTCTTCTTCTTCTTCTTTTTTTTTTGAGACAGAGTCTTGCTCTGTTGCCCAGACTGGAGTACAGTGGCATGATCTCAGCTCACTGCAACATCCACCTCCCAGGTTCAAACATTTCTCTTGCCTCAGTCTTCTGAGTAGCTGGGATTACAGGTGTGCACCACCACACCTGGCTAATTTTTTTGTATTTTCAGTAGAGACACGGTTTTACCATGTTGGCCAGGCGGGTCTCAAACTCCTGACCTCAAGTGATCTGCTCGCATGGCCTCCCAAAATGCTGAGATTACAAATGTGAGCCACCACACCTGGCCTATGCTTTATTTTTCTTGTGCTTTTCTCTAAACCAAAAAAATTTCTATTGACCTGACAGTTAAGATGGTCTTGTTCTAGGCTATATAAAGCTCCTACTATGTGCCAGGTACTCTGCCAGATGCTGAGAATACTAAGAAGATAAAAGCTAGTTCCTCTGCTCCAAGGGCATGGTCTGTTTTTTAGCCATTTTCCCTGAGGGAGGAGTCCCATTGGTCACTTAAGGCATAGAGATAGTTCCAGACTAGAGAATTCTGTCCTACATTTCCAAATTACCAGATGTAAACACAGAGAAGACAATTTCACAAGCTGGAAAACCAGGCAGCTTGAAAAGGAAAAGTCAGGCTGTCATGTTCTGCTCACGATGCCCTTGCTATTGTTCCAGGTGGAAGGCAGAGGAACAGCGGATGAAGCCTTTTAATTTGCTGACAATTAATTCTTTCACTTACTTGAAATTAAAATGTTCAGCTTCTCCCTGTCACTCATCAACAACAGTTAACATCAGTGTCTTTTCAGCATTTGGCAGTCTCTAAGTATAAATAGCCCATTACCTTGCAATGAAAGATAAATTGTAAACTCCTGATTAAGTAGAATGCTCTCGGAATGAGCTTTCCTGGCTTATTGATTCTTCTACTTATGAAAGACTTAGCTGGAAAATTAATCTTTTTAGCATTCATTCATTAATTCAATCAATTAATCAACACGACAAATGATAGTGGTTAAGATGAGTCGCTGGAGCCAGTCTGCCTGGATTGGATCTCAGCTCCATCACTTTGTTCTGTTGGGCAGACTGCTTACTCTTTCTATGCTCTGTCTCCTCATCTTTAAATTGGAGAGAGTAATAGTACTTATCTCATAGCATACATATGAAAATTAGATAGATTAACATATGTAAAGTCCATGGGAAGGTGCCTAGCACATGGTAGGTAGTACATAACTGTTACTATTATTATTGATCACCTCCTCTATTCTATGCATGAGAGAGCAGTGAGCAGGATAAGCGTGACCTCTGTCTCATCATGAATTCCCACCATCATAAAAAATTCAAACAGCCGGGCGCGGTGGCTCACGCCTGTAATCCTAGCACTTTGGGAGGCCGAGGCGGGCGGATCACAAGGTCAGGAGATCGAGACCACGGTGAAACCCTGTCTCTACTAAAAATACAAAAAATTAGCCGGGTGTGGTAGTGGGCGCCTGTAGTCCCAGCTACTCAGGAGGCTGAGGCAGGAGAATGGCGTGAACCCGGGAGGCGGAGCTTGCAGTGAGCTGAGATCCGGCCACTGCACTACAGCCTGGGCGACACAGCGAGACTCCGTCTCAAAAAAAAAAAAAAAAAAAAATTCAAACAATATAGAATTATACAGAGTAAAATATGAAAGTCTACTCCATCCTGCCTAATTCTACTCCCCAGAGGTAATCATTATTAATAATTTCATGCATATCCTTCCAGGCTATTTTTCTGGGTATATGACAAGGTATACATAAATATCTATTGTCTATTGTTATCAAAAATAGAATCATTCTGTCTAACAACATATTGTGGGCAGTTCTGCAAGTCAGTCGATACAGACATACCTTCTTTGAAGTGGCTGCTTTGCTTTCTATAATAAGACAAACTTTATTAATCTTCCTCATACTGCTGGCTATTAGGATGTTTGTACTTTTTTGCCAATGTAAGCAATACCACAATAAATATCCTTGTAGGTGTACCTTTGCACATTTGTATAGTACTTCTTTAGGATGTATTCTTTAATAAGCATTGCCATCCATTTTTCCCCTCAAATAAAATGCTTTGACAAAGCAGAGACTCCCTGATCTTGAAAAGATGGCCTCAGTGATATTATGACAAATTCTCACTTCATCACAGAGAGTTGTGGATGTCATCATGGAAGGGTAGCCAATTGGGCTGAAACTCTGGCATAGGCCTACGAGATTGGTTTTTTGAATGGATCTCTAATAACAGCTGATTTGATCATAGTTTTTTTCTTTCTCAAGGTGTGGTGAAAACGTTCATATTAATGGAGAGCTGTGACTCTGGGTAACTAAAGCTTTCATCTTCATATTAGAATCTCATTCGTATCCTCTTTCTCTCTTAGTGCACTCTTCCCAAAATATTATGACCCAGTCAAGAAATCCCATGACTCCATGACTTCAGTTCTCAAAATATTTAGAGCTTCTGTACAATAAAAGTGAGCATTAGGGGAGGATGAGTGAAAAGAAATGACAACCAGATGGGGATCATGATAATATTTAAACTGGAAAATCACTCAACAGAAACCTCCCACTGAAACTATGCACAGATTATGACAAAGTGGGTAGATGCTTTTATGGCCTTCAGCTAAACTAAAGACATGCCCAAAGGCAGTGCCTGGATATATGAGTTAGGATACAAGTTTAACTGCCCTGGCAAAGAGACCCCAAAGTACAGTGAGACAGAAGTTTAATTTTCCCTCTTGGAAGGGTCCATAGAGAGTCTAGAATTCCAGAGCAGACAGGCAATGCTGTTCCCTAAGATTATCCCAAGGTATCGGCACAGGGCAGCTCTGTTACCCTCAGTGGTGGCACCCATGTGGCCTAAAGTGGCTGCTGCTGTTGCTGCTCTTCCCCACACAATAGGAAATGGATAGTGGAGCAAAGCAAGCCCTTTTATCTATAAAGAATGTGGCCCTGATGTTCTTCACATCACTTCTACTCACACTCCAATAGGAGGAATTCGGTCATATTTCCCTCTTAGCTACAACAAAGGCTGGGAAATACAGTTGCTAACCAAGTGACCATTTGCCCAGCTAAATATTGGTGTTTTATTATAGAAGACAGAGAAGGAGACAAATGAAAAGAGAATGATAGATAGCTATTGGAGCTTTGATCTCTGGTACAGCGAATTTATAAAGAGAGGCATTTTATAGGATTTTGAACTAGAGGGTAAATATGGGAGCACTGCACACCAAAGAGTAAAACTAGCCAGGCAGGAGTTGGGGACAAGTGTCTTCCAGCTTAATTTAAACAACATAGAATTATGTAGCCGGGCACAGTGGCTCATGCCAGCACTTTGGGAGGCTGAGGTGGGCAGATCACGAGGTCAGGAGTTCGAGACCAGCCTGATCAATGTGGTGAAACCCCATCTCTACTAAAAACACAAAAATTAGCTGGTCATCGTGGCATGCACCTGTAATCCCAGCTACTTGGGAGGCTGAGGCAGAATAGCTTGAACCTGGAAGGTGGAGGTTGCAGTGAGCTGACATTGCGCCACTGCTCTCCAGCCTGGGTGACAGAGTGAAACTCTGTCTATAAAAAAAACAAAAAACAAAAAACAAAAAACGTACCCATTGAGGGCACCTTCCTGGGATCTCCACTATGTCAGTTTCCCTACTTTACCTTGAAACACCACACTGGACTTCTCCTTTCAAAGTCCTGATCATACTTACAACTGATAACAGATAGTATAGGTATGTCAGTAGTTATAATACTAGGTAAATCCTATAAGAAGGGAATTCAGAAAGTGTCATAGGAACACAAAGAAAATAATTTCCAATTGAGAAGGTGGATGCTGCCATTGAAAGCTCGTCAAGTTGAAGTTTAGGTTCCCTTGCTGAACCAAGGAATGAAGAAACCAGATAATTCCCAAATAGGAATACAAATCTTGACATGTGACTAATGACTGAGCCTTGGGTAAATGGTACAAACCATGGAGAAACAAGGGAATCATTGCAATATTTTATTGCCCCAGGCCCCTGAACACCCACTGAGTACCCATTCTTTCAAAACTCAGCCTTGAACATCACTTGTTTATGACAATTTATCTGATTTACCCTATCCCACCCCATCCTGCTCAGATAGAAATGACCTCTTCCTCCCTATATCCACATTGTATACTACATTTCAGTCTATCACAGCACTTATAGCTCTTCAGAGCACTTACATTTTAGATTCTGAGACCCTCTAATAGTCCATTCTTACGCTGCCATAAGGACACACCCAAGACCGGGTCATTTATAAAGGAAAGAGTTTTAATTGACTCACAGTTCAGCATGGCTAGGGAGGCCTCAGGAAACTTACAATCATGGCAGAAAGGGAAGCAAACACGTCCTTCTTCACCTGGTGACAAGAGGGAGAAGAATGAGAGCCAAGTGAAAGGGGAGGCCCCTTATAACACCATCAGATCTTGTGAGAGCTTAATATCACAAGAACAGGATGGGGGAAACTGCCCCCATGATTCAATTATCTCCACCGTGTCCCTCCCATGACACATAGGGATTATGGGAACTACAATTCAATATAAGATTTGGGTGGGAACACAGCCAAACCATATCATTCCTCACTTGGCCCCTCCCAAATCTCAGTCCTCACAGTTCAAAACACAATCATGCCCTTCCAACAGTCCCCCAAAGGCTTAACTCATTCCAGCATTAACTCAAAATTCCAAGTCCAAAGATTCATCTGAGACAAAGCGAGTCTGTTCTGCCTGTGAGCCTGTAAAATCAAAAGCAAGTTACTTTTTAGATGCAATGGAGATATAGGCATTGAGTAAATACACCCATTCCAAAGGGGAGAACTGGCCAAAACAAAGGGGCTACAGGCCCCACTCAAGTCCTAAATCCAATAGGGCAGTCATTAAACCTTAAAGTTGCAAAATGATCTCCTTTGACTCCATGTCTTACATCCTGCACATGCTGATACAAGAGGTGGGCTCCCACAGCCTTGGGCAGGTCCACCTCTGTGGCTTTGCAGGGTACAGTCCCCCTCCCAGTTGCTTTCAGGACTGGTATTGAGTGTCTGCAGCTTTTCCAGGCACGTGGTGCAAGCTGTCAGTGGATCTACCATTCTGGGGTCTAGAGGATGGCCCTCTTCTCACAGCTCCACTAGGCAGTACCCCAGTGGGGACTCTATGTGGGGGCTCCAATCCCACATTTCCT
This sequence comes from Theropithecus gelada, assembly GCF_003255815.1. Taxonomy (NCBI): domain Eukaryota; kingdom Metazoa; phylum Chordata; class Mammalia; order Primates; family Cercopithecidae; genus Theropithecus; species Theropithecus gelada. The sequence continues at coordinate 9,461,525 of NC_037668.1, forward strand.
TTCCACATTGCCCTAGCAGAGGTTCTCCACAGTGACCCTGTCCCTGCAGCAAACTTCTGCCTGCACATCCAGGTGTTTCCATACATCCTCTGAAATCTAGGCAGAGGTTCCTAAACCTCAGTTCTTGACTTCTGTGCACCCACAGGCCCAATGCCATGTGTATACCACAAAGGCTTGGGGCTTGCACCCTCTGAAGCAATGGGCCTGAGCTATAGGCCCCTTTTAGTCATGGCTGGAGCTGAAGCAGCTGAGACTTAGGGCACTATGTCCAGAGGCTGCATAGAGCAGAGAGGCCCTGGGCCTGGCCCAGGAAACCATTTTTTACTCCTAGGCCTCCAGGCCTGTGATGGGAAGGGCTGCTGTGAAGGTCTCTGACGTGCCCTGGAGACATTTTCCCCATTGTCTCAGTGATTAACTTTCAGCTCCTTGTTAATTACGCAAATTTCTGCAGCAAGCTTGAATTTCTCCCCAGAAAAGGGGGTTTTCTTTTCTGTCACATTGTCAGGCTGCAAATTTTCCAAACATTTATGCTTCACTTCCTCTTGAACACTTTGCCACTTAAAAATTTTTTCCACCAGATACCCTAAATCATCTCTCTAACTTCGAAGTGCCACAAATCTCTAGGGCAGAAGAAAAATACTGCCAGTTTCTTTGCTAAAGCATAGCAAGTGTGACCTTTACTCCAGTTCCCAACAAGTTCCTCATCTCCATCTGAGACCACCTCAGCCTAGACTTCATTGTCCATATCCCTTTCAGCTCAAAGCCATTCAAGAAGTCTCTAGGAAGTTCCAAACTTTCCCACGTTTTCCTGTCTTCTTATGAGCCTTCTAAACTGTTCCAGCCACTGTCTGTTGCCAAGTTCCAAAGTTGCTTCCATGTTTTTGCATATTCTTATAGCAGCACCCCACTCCCTTGGTACGAATTTACTGTACTAGTCCATTCTCACACTGTTATAAGGATATACCTGAGATGGGGTAATTTATAAAAGAAAGAGGTTTGGCCGGGCGCGGTGGCTCAAGCCTGTAATCCCAGCACTTTGGGAGGCCGAGGCGGGTGGATCACGAGGTCAGGAGATCGAGACTATCCTGGCTAACATGGTGAAACCCCGTCTCTACTAAAAATACAAAAAACTAGCCGGGCGTGGTGGCGGGCGCCTGTAGTCTCAGCTACTTGGGAGGCTGAGGCGGGAGAATGGCGTGAACCCGGGAGGCGGAGCTTGCAGTGAGCCGAGATCACGCCACTGCACTCCAGCCTGGGAGCACAGCGAGACTCCGTCTCAAAAAAAAAAAAAAAAAANGGCAGAAGGGGAGGCAAACACGTCCTTCTTCACATGGCAGCAGCAAGAAGAACTGCCAAGCAAAAGGGGGAAAAGCCCCTTATAAAACCATCAGATCTTATGGGAACTTACTGTCACAAGGACAGAATGGGGGAACCCTCTACCATGATTCAATTATCCCCAGCTAGTCCCTCCCATGACATGTGGGGATTAAGGGAACTACAATTCAAGATGAGATTTGGGTGGGAAAACAGCCAAACTATATCAGACCCCCAAGAGGAAAAGCTCCCTGAAGGCAGGAATTGTGCTTGATTTATCTTTGTTTTCTAGCACATTGAACAGGCCCTGGTGTTTAGGAGGCACTCAATAATGATTGACGAAAGTCAATTTGTGGCTATACTTCCAAACCAATGACTCTGTACTCATCGACTACTCACTGCATTTAAAATAATCCCTTTACACACAAGTAGGATCTTGACAGGTAGGGATGGGTCTTGACCCTTTGGTTAGAGAGTTGGGGATTCTTAACTGCAGCCAGTAAAACTTTTGGATAATTTTCAGTCTCAGCGTGATTGACCAAAGGACAATGAGAGGGAAATAACTGAAGTACAAATGGCTTAGAAGATGCTTTTTCTACAATTATGCAAGTGAAGGTGCTCAGAATAGGCCACCCCAAATATGCCACTTCGGCATAAAGATTATTTTGAGCTGAAGGCAACTAAAAAACAGCAGACACAAAAAAATTTCTCTATCCTCCTCCTATTTGCCTAAAGGCAGGACATAAATTTCCTTTCATGAGGACATTGCCCTTTTCATCGCTCATACCAGGCAGGGCAGAGAGATTAGACTCTTAATCACTGGAGTCTGAGAGGAACCAGCATACCAAATATTACTAAAATATCCCTTTTATTTCATTTATTTCCTCCATGTATTTACCTTCCCACAGTTTACTACTTGTAACAACTTCAAACTTTTTCTTTATCTTCTCACTTCTTTACAAATTTATTTTTCTTTGTTAAAATGGTATATAAGTCTCCAGGTATGAGCACCCCATGGGATTTTTTTTTTTTAATTTCTCTGTGCATCCTCCATATGGATATGAAAGAAACCCTTTTCGCTTGCTAACCTGTGTTTTCTCTGTTTCATCCGCAGAACTCCAGGCACTAAACCTAAACACAGAGAATAAAGGTCTTTTTACTCCCTGATACAGATGCCAGCTGAAGTTTCAGTGGCTCTGATGGCTGGTTTCAGGTTTGTAAACACCCCTGTTGAAGAGCTCTTGGATGCACTGGGGTGTAGTTTTTGATGGAATATGTGGACAAGATTTAATCTTTTCAGAAAACTTGAATGTATGTTATTTGTTAGGGCTATGTTTGGGGGTGTGGTCCAAATGTTTCAAATTCCTAAATTTGTTTTCACTCCTCTCTTGAGGAGATCAGAACAATGAGTGGCTCACACAGGGACAGCTGGGCACTGAAATACAAGATCTTTTCTTCATAGTCCAGAGTATAGAGCTCTGCAGCTGGCAGAGCACAGGAAGACCATGGTCAGAGAGAGCCGAAACATAATACCAAACACACCAATAACCACCGTGACCACCACGTGTCCAGTCTACTTGTTCAAAGTGCTTTCACATAGTAATTTAACTGGATCTTGCCAGAAATCTCATTAGACAGGCAGAGAAAATGTGGACACAGAAAGAAAAGGTGAGCTACCCAAGGTCACCTAGCAAGGTTGTGGTGAAGGTCTCTGAGAAAGGGACAGCAATTCTGGTGAAAGAAAGCTACAGAAAGATTCATTGTCACTCAATCCAAAAGGAAAATTTCCTCAGGCAGAGCTGTGTTCAGGAGACAGAGAGCAACTTGCTCTCATGGTACTCAGGTGCTGGTGGGCTGCAGGGCACGAATGCTTTGGAGGGAAATGGAGGGCAAAATGAGGCCAAGATGGTTCTTCTTTTCTTTTAATTTTTTTAAAAATTATACTTTAAGTTCTAGGGTACATGTGCACAATGTGCAGGTTTGTTACAGAGGTATATATGTGCCATGTTGGTTGCTGCACCCATTAACTTGTCATTTACATTAGGTATTTCTCCTAATGCTATGCCTCCCCAAGCCCCCCACCCCACGACAGGCCCCCATGTGTGATGTTCGAGGCCAGGGTAATTCTTATATGTGATGACCTTCGCACTGCTTCCACTTCTGGAATTCCTGATTTTAGGAAGAAATTTCTATCATTGGTCCTAAAGGAATCTGAGGCATTGTAACTGCCCAATGGGTTCACCTTGCCCACTGCCTACACAGAGCCAATTTATCAAAACAGGAGAATTGCAATGGAGAAAGAGGAATTCACACAGAGTTGGCTGTGTGGGAGACCGGAGCTTTATTATTACTCAGGTCAGTCTCCCCAAGCATACAGGGATCAGAGATTTTAAAGATAATTTGGCAGATGGAGGCTTGGGAAGTGAGGAGTGCTGATTGGTCAGGTTGGAGATGGAATCATAGGGGGTCAAAGTGAGTTTTTCTTGCTGTTTTCTGTTTCTGGGTGGGATGGCAGAACTGGTTGAGCCAGATTCCTGGTCTGGGTGGTGTCAGCGGATCCATCAAGTGCAGGGTCTGCAAAATATCTCAAGCACTGCCCTTAGGTTTTAAAATCTGGGGCAGTTCAGACCCTTAGAGCCAGACACTGCATGACCCCTAAACTGTAATTTCTAATCTTACAGCTAATTTGTTAGTCCTGCAAAGGCAAACTGGTTCCCGGGCAAGAAGGATGGTCTTTTCGGAAAAGGGCTGTTATCAATTTTGTTTCAGAGTCATATTATGAACTGAATTCCTTCCTGAAGTTAGTTCGGTCTACGCCCAGGAATGAACAAGGACAGCTTAAAGTTAAAAGCAAGATGCAGTCGGTTAGGTCTGATTTCTTTCACCGTCATAATTTCCTCAGTTATAAGTTTGCAAAGGTCGTTTCAGCTTGTAAATAAACAGCCAGTTCTTAGCTTATCCCTCAACTCCCAAGATGAGGAATGGGACCAGGAGCTGCTGCTGTGCTCTCCAGGTGTGTGTGTTGCCCTTCTGGGCCTCCCCTGAAGCTCCACCATCACCGCCACCCTAGCCTGTAGACCCAGTGTTCAGTGCATCCTGGTCTCACCTGAATGATATTATGTGCTGCTTCTGGAGAAGGGTTCCAGTAGATAGTCAGGCAGATGTGAGCAGGACAAGAGGGGGCCCCTCCCCACACCTGGAATGTCAGGCAACCATCAGGTGATGGTCAGGAGGTTTGTTAACTGTCTCTCTAAAATAATAATGGGCACAGCTGGCTCCAGGGAAAGGCAGTCTCCTAATAGAAAACACTTGAAGCTGGTGATCAACAGCTTCCTGATAAGATCTTGGGAGTTGGGCGAGTGGGCTCAAGCATGCACACTAAGAGGCAAAATGGCAGAGTTTAACTTGTATGTGACCTTCTAGAAACTTTCGGCTGGTCAGGGAAGAATGCCTCAAGTGAGCCTGCGTACAACTCCCGTAAACACACTGCACATGCAGACAGCTCACCTCAAGGGAAGAATTATGGAAGAAGGGCTGCAACCCCAGAAGCATGTCAGTGTATCAGACCCCAAGTCAAATGTCAAACTGTGTACTTGATCTCTCAAGTTGCCTGCTTGGTCCTCTTCCAAGTATATTTTACTTTTTTTCGTTCCTGCTCTAAAGCTTTTTAATGAACTTTCACTCCTGCTCTAAAACTTGCCAGGACTTTTTTTCTGCTTTATACCCCTTGGCCAAATTCTTTCTTCTGAGGAGGCAAGAACTGACATTGTTGCAGACCAATATGGATTCTCTACCGCTAACAGACGCACCCAACAGGCTCTCTAACTTGTGCTGCTAGGAGCAGTCTGGCCAATTTGTCCTGATCTCATGGCTGACTCGGCTGAGCTGCGGCTGCCTTCTCCAAGCTATGGCCAGTCCCCCAGGCCTCCACCTGCTCCTCAGCTTGGACTTCCCAGTCAGAAATTCACACTCAACACCAAAGGGAAGACTGATTTTTCTAGTTCCAAGAATAGAACTTGAGCAGGTTCCTTCTCTCTACATGAGTGGACTTTACACATGCCTTGAATTTTTGAGAAGGTATGGTACGTTTAAAACATAAGCCAGCTGGCCAGGCGCGGTAGCTCACGCCTGTAATCCCAGCACTTTGGGAGGCCGAGGCAGAGTGGATCACGAGGTCAGGAGTTCGAGACCAGCCTGGCCAATATGGTGAAACCCCACCTCTACTAAAAATATAAAAATTAGCCGGGCATGGTGGCGCACGCCTATAGTCCCAGCTACTCAGGAGGATGAGGCAGAAGAATTGCTTGAACCCGGAAGGTGGAGGTTGCAGTGAGCCAAGATCGCGCCACTGCACTCCAGCCTGGGTAACAGAGCGAGACTCTGTCTCAAAAAAACAAAAAACAAACAAACAAACAAAAAAACATAAGCCAGCTTTAATATGGTCTCTCCACAACTGACCCTCAGTGGGAAGGAAAAGAGGAGGACTCCTGGCTTAAATAGAAATTTAAAGTTACAGTTACTTAGCCAATTAGACATACACATTTTAAATACAGCATTGACATCTCATGTCTTCTACTCTATTATATTATATGCTGTTCCATTAGACACCTAAATTATTCTATTAGAAGAAAATTGCATCAGGCAGTTTAATGAGTAAGATCTGCAGACTTTAATTACTTTGGAGATATTTGAGCAACCAAAGAAAGTCTTACTACAAAATGGAGCTTATTTAAGGGGCTCTAGGCCCTGATAAGAATCTGACTAGCAAATCAGCTAGTTAGCTTTTTGCCTACAGAGCCCTCAATGGAGTACACACCTCACGGATGCTCCCAGTGTCTCTCAATCTGGCGTGTGCGGTTTTCTTTTTCTAAACACTTTCCTTTTCAATTCCCCAAAGCCCCCTCAGCTTCCCTTACCTGATTAACTTCTACTTACCCTTTAGGTCTCAGTTTAGATACTATTTCCCTTGGGAATCTTTTCTTGACCTTCAATAATAAACTGAATGGACCCTAGGGAACTGCCTTGAAAATTTAATAAATTAATAAAAAGACGGCTAGGCGCAGCGGCTCGCACCTGCAATCCCAGCACTTTGGGAGGCCTAGGTGGGTGGATCATGAGGTCAAGAAATTGAGACCATCCTGGCCAACATGGTGAAACCTCGTCTCTACTAAAAATACAAAAATTAGCTGGGCGTGGTGGCAGGCCCCTGTAATCCCAGCTACTTGGGAGGCTGAGGCAGGAGAATCGCTTGAACCCTGGAGGTGGAGGTTGCAGTGAGTCAAGATTGCACCACTGCACTCCAGCCTGAGTAACAGAGTGAGACTCCATCTCAAAAAAATAAATAAATAAAAATAAATAAATAAATAAATAAATAAATAAAATAAAATAAAAATCAAAAGAATTTAATTTAATGTTCCTCTTGAATCTTCCCAATGGAGCTGTCATGCTCAGTAGAGCATTTGTGCACCACACAACCCTAGGGGAGACTATTAATATCTGAGACTATGTGTGGTTCTGTGCACAACCAACACAACTCGATGTGGCTTACCCTGCTCCCGCAGCCTGTGTACTCTGAGTGCCATCTGCGCTTGCAGAGTGCGGGCATGTTTACTCACCTTTTTCCTCTACTGACTGCAAGTTTCTTGAAGAAAAGAAACTGGACTTGATCACTGTTAATCCCCAGAATCTAAAACTGATCTTTGCATGTAGTAAGCATTCAATAAATGTTTGATAATTAACTTACAAATAATGTTTTAAAAATTATTAAGCCCACAAATACCTCAGAACAAAAATCATCACTGCTTCTTGCTTTCTATTTTGCCTTCTTCCACTTCTTTCCCTATCTTCTGCTACCCATCAGTCAATACCCACACCTGAGACCTGTAGGTACCTGCTACTCTATCACTGAGCAGGGAAAGCCTTTCATGATTGTATTAGTTTCCTAAGGCTGCTGTAACAAAGTACCACAAATGATGTTGCTTAAAATGACAGAGACTTATTGTCTTACAGTTCTGGAGACTAAGCCTTTGAAATTAAGATGCTGGCAGGGCCATGTTGCCTCTGAAACATGTAGGTGAGAATTCTCTCTTTTTGCCTCTTCTAGCTTCTTTTTTTTTTTTTTTTTTCTGGTCATCTTTGGCATTCCTTAGCTTGTAGATGCATCACTTCAAACCTCTGCCTCTGTTGTCATAGGACCACCTTTGCCCTCTGTGTCTCTGTGATGTCACATGATCATCTTCTTAAAGGATGCTGGTCATATCCTAATGATTTCATCTTAATTTGATTAAATCTGCAAAGACTCTGTTTCCAAATAAGGTTACATTCATAGGTACTGGAGGTTAGGATTTCATATATTGAAATACATTGAATTCTCTGTATATCTGTTAGGGGAGGGACACAATTCAACCCATAGCAATGACACAGACAGTAGTTCTCAAATTCTCACATGTATCAGGCTTACCTGGAAGGTTTGTTAAAATACAGATTACAGCTGGGCGCAGTGGCTCATGCCTGTAATCCCAGCACTTTGGGGGGCCGAGGCAGGTGGATCACTTGAGGCCAGGAGTTCAAGACCAGCCTGGCCAACATGGTGAAACCCTGTCCCTACCAGAACTACAAAAATTAGCCAGGCATTGTGGCAGGTGCCTGTAATCCCAGCTAGTCAGGAGGCTGAGGTAGGAGAATTGCTTGAACCCAGGAGGCAGAGGTTGCAGTGAGCCCAGATTGCACTACTGCACTCCAGCCTGGGTGACAAGAGCGAGGCTCTGTCTCAAAAAAAAAAAAAAAAAGATTACTGGATCACATCCAGGGATTCTGATTCAGGAGATCTGGGGTGGAGCCTAAGAATTTCCATTTCTAACAAGTTCCCAGTTGATGCTGTTGCTATTGGTCCTGGTAGCAGACATTGAGAATTACTAGTGTAGGGACTTGCAACTCAAAATGCAGTCCTTGGACTCGGAGCATCAGCATCACCAGGGACCCTGGGAGGAATGCAGTCTCTCTCCTGGCCCACACCCCAGGCTTTCTGAATCAGAATCTACATTCTTACGTTAAAGTTGGAGAAGCCTTGCTCTAGGAGGCACTGCCCCAGAACAAGCTGGAAAGTCAGCTAGCCTCCAATATAGAGGGAAGGTTCTATGAAGTCAAGCCAGTAGGCTCAGTTCAGTCAAGTTGGCCTTCTCATAGATGTCTCTGAGAGCCTCGATTGGTATCTGGCTCTCAGAAGAGGTTCTTATGAGTCCACACCCCTACACCTGCTCATTCCTGGGAGATACCAGGAAGTTATGCCTGAGGTCTAATTTTCAGACAAGCAACAGAACATAAGGTTGCACACACCACCTTTGCTAAAGAGAAAATAACGCTTATTCAAAGAAGCCAATGAAATGTACACTCAGAGATGGTGACAGGCCAGAGGGAATTATGAGACCCGCAGAGGTACAAAAGAGCAGGTAAGTAAAATGTATTATGAAGGAGTTTTCTTGGTGCTTTGCTGATCTACTGACTTATTTTTATTTCTTTTAGAGCAGTTTTGTGGATAACTATTTATTTTCATGACTACTTTAATTAATTGGAGAAACAGGTTCACTTTGTTGTGATAAGGTTTGTATTTAGAAAGCAAGGAAGAAAGTAGAAACCAATACAGTTCCTGTGAGTTCCGCTGAATGCCCTGAAAGATTGTGCAATTCTCCTGAATAGAGTTCCCGGTGATATTGTTTGGGGTGAGGCATTTGCTCTGGAAAAGAATGGTTTAAGTAGTTCCTATTATGGTTTCTAAATAAAGAGCCAAGCCCTGAACTGACCCCTGAACTAATGTGAAGGAAAGCCCTGGCATTCAAAATGGCTGCAGTGCTTTGGCCCACACCTCTCTTCACTGGGCCGGGTCCATAACCTTCCAGTTGCTCTGAACCTGAGCCGGAGTTGTTTGCTACTTACCTATTCATTTGCACCCACTGTCCACTGCCAGAAGATACACCTCCAAAGTCAGTTCCTCTTGTGAAAGTTTGACTAACAAGCAGTGGCATATTAGAGTTTCAGAGCTGACACCCACCTCACAACACCAACTCCAATCTCTCCTTCTTATAGGTGCAGAGAAGAAAAGTGACTCAATGTGGTTCACGTAACCAGCCTGTGGCAGAACCTGGAGTCAATCCCAAGTCTATAATCACTTCTAGCACTTCCCATGCCACCTCTTTATTCTGCCTTCTCCCTTGGAGATGAGCTGACTTTGGAATTAACCATAAACTAATTACCTGCCGGAAACCTTCAGCAGCTTACGCTTGAGTTCTCTGTTCCTAACTAACCCAAGCTATGGTGTTGGCACAGAATTCTGTTCCTAGGGCTATGCCAGTTCAGAGATACACAGAGCACTCAAAAATCATGGTCTAGAAGGCTACAATGCAAGCCTGGCAATTCTGGAGCAGGTATATGAATGGAGCCAGCCTGCCATACTAGGTTCTATGGGAAACTGTGAGCACATGCCCATATTGGAGGTAAGCTAACACTTACCTCCAGTAGCCAGGAGCCTTTGGGATTGAGGACCCAGTGTTGCCAGTCATATCTATTTTTAAGAGATGTTAGAATTGTGTTTGTTTATGTGTGAAATCACTTGCATTTTAAATATTGGCTCATATTTTCAAATGTCTTTTAAAACACTGGCAGGCAAAACAAAATCCAGCCCATGGGCTGCCAATTCATCCTCTGCAGCATAGCAACAGTGAGGGATGAATTCTAAAGCCAGGCAGACCAGTGCGAATCGTGGCTCAGACCATTGGTATAGCTTTGGGCAAGGGAACCTCCCAGGCCTCCTACTTCCTAAGTACTAATGGTCCAATCTCATAGCATTCTTGGGAAGACTGAAGTAATATAGGTGAAGCACTTAGTGTGCTGCCAGTTACATCAGTACGCAAGAAAAGTTAGCCCTGCCATTATAATAACCCTGAATCATAAAGACCTAAATGCCCTTAGTCAGAGCACCACCCGGAAAGCTCTCTAAAGCAAAACCAGTACTCCTCTGCTAAAAGCCCTCTGTTCCTCTCAGCTAATTTCTGAAACAGTTTCTTCCATGGCTTTGTGATCCCTGCTGGGAATTCAATGTTAAGGTAACATAGCAGCTTGTCATGGACTTCCCTGTGGCATTTCTCTGTGGGGAGACAGAGACAAATGGAAAGAACGAACGAGGCAGGCTGCTCAGACCTCTCTGGAGAGGCTTGGAGGATGCACGGACGAAGGAAAGCACAGCTTTAGTCAGGAGGCCCCAGGGTGTTTGTTCCAGGAGATAAACATCCTTCCAGGAACCGCTTAGATCATCTGATATAAAAAAGTGGCCTCTGACCCCAGGCAGTTTTGTTCTGTTCTTTCTCAGTCAGTCAAGTGTAAGTGAAGAATGTGGCTGAGATTGGGATCTGGCCTGGAGTGCCTCATAGGGAGACACAAGGGTTTAAATGCGGCTGAATATTCTTTGGAATGCTGCCCAACTGGTGCTTCAGGTGTTACTTAAATTCTTAGCAAAGACAAAAGGAATTGAAAACAAGGGATACTAAACTGACTATTGTGCTGTAGGGGCCTAGGGAAAGCTTCCCCTCCCCCTCTAAAATTTCACTGAGGGCCGGAGGCAGTGGCTCACGCCTGTAATCCCAGCACTGTGGGAGGCTGAGGAGGGCAGATCACCATGAATATTCAGTGTGAATATTCATGTGAGGAGTTTGAGACCAGCCTGGCCAACATGGTGAAACCCTGTCTCTTCTAAAAATACAAAAATTAGCCGGGCATGGTGGCAGGCACCTGTAGTTCCAGCCACTCGTGAGGCTGAGGCAGGAGAATCTCTTGAACCGGGGAGGCAGAGGTTGCAGTGAGCCGAGATCATGCCACTATACTCCAGCCTGGGTTACAGAGTGAGACTCTGTCTAAAAAAAATTCGAGGAAAAATCAACTCATAAAAGGCAGATTGATTGAAGAAAAGGCATACCAATTTATTAACATGCACACAGAATGAATCACAGAGTGATTACCCCACCCCACCGGGATTCAGAAACTTATGTAATGTCCTGGCAAAATAGGTTATGGGGTGATAGAGAAGAGAAATTCTATTATGGGAATTGCTGGAGAGAATGAATGATTCAAGGAACAGAGATGAACTTGTATGTTATCTTGTGAAAGGGTCTGTTCAGGATCTCAGGCAGATAAAGAGACTTCATTTTTCTTTTTTTTTAGTAGAGATGGGGTTTCACCATGTTGGCCAGGCTGGTCTTGAGCTCCTGGCCTCAAGTGATCTGCCCACCTCGGTCTCCCAAAGTGCTAGAATTACAGGCGTGAGACACCATGTCTGGCCAGATAAAGGAACTTCAACATCATCCTGTCTTTGGGACAGACGGGGCAGGCCAAATGGGGAAGATCAGAGAGACCTTGAGGCTTCTTCAGTTAAGTATATCAATGAGCATATTTTGGGGTATAAGTTTGTGAGCCCCAACAGTGTTTTGGTATAGGGGGTCTTACGGAAATGCAGGGAAATTTGATTTCACTTACCAGAGGGTCAGAGATGGATTTTTTTCATGGGTACCACAGCTGCTGAACCAAGCAGGTCTTCTCAAGACATAGCCCACAGTGAACATGTTAGGATGTAGGAACATGTGCAGGGCTCTGGCAGGAGGTACTGAAACATTGAAAACAACCTTGATAGAGTATATCTCTTTGAAAGAGGTTTAAAAAAGATACACTAAAAGTTATTTTGCTTAACACTGTCCATATAAACCAAAGAGGGCATTTAAATTATAAATGGCCCTGTATCTCTTGGGCAACAGACAAGGCCTATTTTCAAGATACATTTTTATGTAGATCCTACTGTCCCGAATAATTTATAGATTCCTGATGTATTGAATATTGAGAAATGCTTTTTAGTCTATTTCCAGTTATTTTCATGAATGTTGAAGAAAATGAGAGGAAGGGTTTAATATTTATGCAGCTACAAGTGTCCATTTTTCCCCCAGAAAACATACTACATAACACATACATTCTTTTTTTTTTTTTTTTGCATTATACAATTCTCTTCTCAGTGCTACAAAAGAACTAATTATTCACAGCAAGGGAAGCATGCTGCCTGCTGTAATATAGTTAGTTGCAAGGGGCATTTTGTGTAGTTGTTAATTAGTCAAGTTTTTGGTGTGGGACAGAATTGAGTTTCAAATTCACTCCACCACTTCCTAGATTCGAACTTGGGCAAATTATTTAACCTTTTAAATTTTAGTTTCTCACAGCTATAAAATGAAGCTAATAATAGGATCTCTGCAAAGATTGTTATGAAAATTAAATGAGCTAATAATTGTCATGCGCATCCGTGTGAAGAGACCACCAAACAGGCTTTGTGTGAGCAATAAAGCTTTTGAATCACCTGGGTGCAGGTGGGCTGAGTCCGAAAAGAGAGTGGGGCCGTTTTATAGGATTTGGGTAGATAAAGGAAAATTACAGTCAAAGGGGATTTGTTCTCTGGGGAGCAGGAATAGCGGTCGCAAGGTGCTCAGTGGGGGAATTTTTGAGCCAGGATGAGCCAGGAAAAGGAATTTCACAAGGTAATGTCATCACTTAAGGCAAGGACCAGCCATTTTCACTTCTTTTGTGGTGGAATGTCATCAGTTGAGGCGGGGCGGGGAATTTTCACTTCTTTTGTGATTCTTCAGTCACTTCAGGACACCTGGGCGTATATACGTGCAAGTCACACTACAAAACTTAGTGCCTTGCAAGTCACAGGGGATGCAATGGCTTGGCTTGGGCTCAGAGGCCTGACAATAGTTATATAGCATTTGGCAAGATCTGGCACATAATAAGTGCTAAATTAATGGTAACTATTGTGAAACCAGAAAATCTGAGACAGATCTCGGTTAATTTATAAAGTTTATTTCAACGAAGGTTGAGGATGCACTGGGACACAGCCTCAGGAAGTCCTGACGACACGCCCCAAGGTGGCTGGGGAATAGCTTGGTTTTATACATTTTAGGGAGACATGAGACATCAATCAATATATGTAAGAAGTACATTAGTTCCATCCAGAAAGGTGGGGACAACTCAAAGCAAGGCGTCCCCCCCCCCCCGACTGGGGGCTTCCAGATCACAGGTAGGTGAGAGACAGATGGTTGCATTCTTTTGAGTTTCTGATAAGTCTTTCCAAAAGAGGCAATCAGAACATGCACCTATCTCTGCGAGCAGAGGGATGACTTTGATTGTGAGGCAGACTTGCCCTGAGCTGTTCCTAGCTTGAAGGAGCCCAAGATATTTTCCTTTCACACTATTATTAAAATTTCCCTCCAATTTAACTCTTTCAATAAAACTCACATAATCAGTGTTTTCTTAAGGTGAGGTATACCTGTACTCAAGATGTGCTTAAATTCTGGTGAAGGAATGTTGAAAGAAATAAACAATTTCCTATGCCATTCAAAAGACCACCAGGATGACTAAATAGTAGAAAGGAAAGCTTTACTGGCAACATCAGTTTGCAAAATGGAAAGTCAGTCTTCAGTGTGTACCAAAGGTATCCTCTCTTTGAAAAGGGAAAGGACAGGTTGGGTTTTATGCCTCACAAGATCTGTATTACATAATAGAGTCATACATACTTAGCAGGTTTGGGGGGAAAGTCATATTTCTTTATGAGAGGAGCTGAGTTCATGCACGATGGGCAAACATAATATATAGCATGCATCTCATGTTCATGTAGGGGCAGTATTTTAGTATTAAAACGCAGTGGAGTTTGGCCCTTTACACCAAAAGTTAAACTATAGGACACAAAGACAGAGATTGTATGTAGTCTCTGTAAGCTGGCTGAAACTGGCTTGAGGTCTTCAGTTGCTTATCAGAAAAGAATGCTTTTCCTCTGTCCAGTCAGAGTTGTAGTGGTCTGCATTGTAAATCAGAAGTAGGAATTTGCCTGATAGCCCTATTGTTAGGGAGTTTAACAAGCTCAAGGTTTTTCTTGTAGTCAGAATGTAGGAAGTTGCTGTGCCAGCCAAGCCCTGGACCGTTGACTCATAAGTAACTTTTGTTTTCTTAACCTCGGGATCCATCTTAGTTGATAAAGGGGCATCTATTTTGGTCCCTCAGATCACATCTACTAGTCTACATTGCTCATATTGCAGTTAGGATCCAGTCTCAATGAAGTCTGGCTACATAGTCTCAATGACAGCCTTGGAAACTCCTCGAGGGATCATGAACCTAGACTGGCCTTTCATAGTTTCCTGAGTTGGAGCAAGACAGCACAAGGGCAAATATAAATCAGAAATAAGAGTCTTAATTCTTATTTCAATTCCTGTAATTGAAAGTAAGGGAAGAGTTCTCCCCATTTCCCTTTAATTTTCAGAATTTCTCTAGCCTTTGTAAATGTATATAAATCTCTATAGTAGCTAAATAGGCCTCTTGCCAGTCTCATAACTCAGAAATATTTCCTCAAGAACCTTAAAGCCATCTTTTTAAAATGGAAATATCAGGAAAAAATTGCTTTTCTATCCTCCACGTCTATGGAAGAGTTAGAGTCTGATGGGGCTTAGGACACATCACTCAAAAAAAGACTGTAGGAAACTAGAATATGTCACCCCAAAATATGCCTCTTTGGCATCTTGATTATTTTGAGCTGGTTATTTTGAGAAATTGAAGACACAGGAGTAGCTCTGAAAAGTTGGATGTTCATAAGAGAAACGTATATCTGTAAAGGAGATCACCATTTGCAAGGGCCTCTTCATCTTTGCACCAGGAAAAGAAGACTAAATCACTAGAGACTCTTTTTTTTTTTTTTTTTTTTGAGACGGAGTCTCGCTCTGTCGCCCAGGCTGGAGTGCAATGGCCGGATCTCAGCTCACTGCAAGCTCCGCCTCCCGGGTTCACGCCATTCTCCTGCCTCAGCCTCCTAAGTAGCTGGGACTACAGGCGCCCGCCACCACGCCCGGCTAGTTTTTTGTATTTTTTAGTAGAGACAGGGTTTCACCGTGTTAGCCAGGATGGTCTCGATCTCCTGACCTCGTGATCCACCCGTCTCGGCCTCCCAAAGTGCTGGGATTACAGGCTTGAGCCACCGCGCCCGGCCACTAGAGACTCTTAAACAGTGGAGGAGGTATCTACTTAAATCTGTAAAACAAACCTTACCTTTGTTTAAGATGCTTTCCCAGGTCATTTCATCTAAACCAGGCCCTCCTCCACATCTTTCCTTCCAGAGAAAGATGACATCTAACCCTGAAGTTTAAATGCTTTCTTTTGAGATATACTCCAGAGATTTACTGATTTCTCTGGGTTTTCTCCCATGTGTATGTGAGGTATACATTTAATAAGCTTCTGTCTGTATTTCTCTTGTTATCTTTTGTTATAGGAAGTCCCAGATTAGAGAACATTTTTTTTTCCTCCCCTACTAGCCTAACTTTAGTGAGTACTTAGTGCCTTGCAAAACTATGTCCTGTTGGAAAGAGATAAGAAACTTGTTTCTCCTCCGGATAAAACCAACACAGGTGGTCCTCAATTACCATGATAAAGTTAGGATAAATGATATGTGATAAGTTATCTTACTTGAGAACTAGTTATTATTTATCTCGAAAACAGGTTCATAATGGTTCTATCTGCTTGGCTATTACTATGGTTTGAAAGACCACTCCAAAACTCATGTTAAAAATTTTTTTTTTTTTTTGAGACGGAGTCTAGCTCTGTCGCCCAGGCTGGAGTGCAGTGGCCAGATCTCAGCTCACTGCAAGCTCCGCCTCCCGGGTTTACACCATTCTCCTGGCTCAGCCTCCCGAGTAGCTGGGACTACAGGCGCCTGCCACCTCGCCCGGCTAGTTTTTTGTATTTTTTAGTAGAGACGGGGTTTCACCGTGTTAACCAGGATGGTCTCGATCTCCTGACCTTGTGATCCGCCCGTCTCGGCCTCCCAAAGTGCTGGGATTACAGGCTTGAGCCACCGCGCCTGGCTCATGTTAAAATTTGATTGCCATTGTGATAGTGTTAAGAGGTGGGACCTTAAAGAGGTAATTAGGTCATGAGGGCTCTACACTCAGGCATGGATTAATGCCATTATCTCAGGAGTGGGTTAGTTTTCTTGGGAGCAAGCTCCTGATAAAATAATACATGTCACCCCATTTTCTCTCTGCCTCATTGCTTGCTTACCATATAATGCCTTCTGCCATAGGATGACCCTTGCCAGATGCCAGTCATGCTCTTGGACTTTCCAGCCTCCAGAACCATGAGCCAAATAACCATCTATTTTTTTTTTTTTGAATGAATTACCCAGTCTGTGTTATTCTCTCTCTCTTTTTTTTTTTTTTTTTTTTTTTTTTGAGAAGAAGTCTTGCTCTGTTGCCCAGGCTGGAGTGCAGTGGCATGATCTCGGCTCACTGCAACCACCACCTTCCAGGTTCAAGTGATTCTCCCACCTCAGCCTCCCAAGTAACTGGGATTATAGGTGCTTGCCACCACGCCCGGCTAATTTTTGTAGAGACGGGGTTTCGCCATCTTGGCCAAGCTGGTCTCAAACTCCCGACCTCAGGTGATCCGCCTGCCTCGGCCTCCCAAAGTGCTGGGATTACAGGTGTGAACCACCACACCCAACCTGTGTTATTCTCTTATAGCAGCAGGAATCAGACTAAGATTGCTATGTAAAGGGGTATAATACCTTTTGTCTCTGCAATCCCTTAGTGGATTGCCTATGATGTGTGTCACATTCTGGTTTAATGCTTATTTAATAATAAAACTGTGTTTTTCCTCCACTATCTTCATGGAGAGGTTTTCTGGGCCGAGAGAAGATTTTTTTTTTTTTAAATTGTATTTCCCAGCCAGCTACGGTGGCTTACACCTGTAATCCCAACATTTTGGGAGGTTGAGGCAGAAGGATCGCTTGAGCTCAGGAGTTTGAGACCAGCCTAGGCAGATTAGGAAGATCCATCACTACAAAAACAAAAACAAAAAAGAAATTAGCTGGGCATGGTGGTACATACCTGTGGTCCCCAGCTACTCAGAAGACTAAGGTGGGAGGATGGCTTGAGGCTGGGAGGTTGAGGCTGCAGTGAGCCATGATTGTCCCACTGCACTCCAGCCTGGGTGACATATACATATATTTCCCCAAAGTTGGCAAGGCCTCTAATCCCCCCTAACAATCAGTAGGGGGGTCACTTGAAGACAGGGGGTACCCTAGATGCACGGGCATCCTGCAATGGAAGCAGCTGAAGGTCATCTGCCAACAGCACTCCCAGCAACTGGGACAAGAAGCCCTTCTTTGAAGGGGCAGCAGAGTGGTAATCACAGTTTTCATTATAGCTTGGTTATACTGTTTTGTTTTGTTTAACTGCATTTTTCTTTCAAACTGCTCTCAACACTTCACAAACTAGCACATTTTTCTCACCCACTTGCTGAAGTCTCTTGAGAAGTGAAGTTCTCCTTGCCCTTCTCATGCCGATTTTTCATAACGAAAAGTGACATATGACAAGCCAGTGACAGTGACAGAGAATCATACAGGTCTTCTGCTACTATAATATTGCTTACTTTTTATTTTGCTACCGTAAACAGATGCTGTGAAACCAAACCTGAAAACTGTTTTCGTTTTGTTTTCCGGAGAATGACTTCTCAGAGTTCTGCCCCATCACAAGAACTTCATGAACTTTCTCAGGCATATTCTACTCCCACGCTCCAGTACCAAAACGAAGATTTTGTAAGAGTACATGAGCATGTTGTATTAGTCAGCTTTTCAGAGAAATAGTATAATAGGATATATACAGACAAATATAGAAAGAGATTTATTATGCGGGATTGACTCACATAATTATAAAACTAAGCCCCACAATCTGCCGTCTGCAAATTGGAGCCGCACGATGACAGTGACATAGTTCCAGGCCAAGCCGGAAAGCCTGACAACCAGGGCAGCAAATTGTGTAAGTTCTAGTCCAACTTCAAAGGCACAAGAGTCAGGGCTACTGATGTCTGAGGGCGGGAGTGGATGTCCTAGCTAAACAAAGAGAGAAAATGCACCCTCCCTCTGCCTTTTGGTACTATTTTGGCCATCTACAGATTGGATGACCCTCATTGGTGAGGGCTGATCTTCTTAACCTTGTGTACGTATATTCTGATGCTAACTTCTTCCAGGAACACCTTCACAGACAGACCCAGAAATAATGTTTTCACCAGATACCTGGGCATGCCTGGCCCAGTCAAGTTGACACATAAATTTAACCATCACAAATGTCTCAAACCACTATTAACCAACTTAAGCCAGAGAGAATCTGGAAAATAGACCTTCCTGCCACTGCACGCAGCCTTCCTGCACCTTGCCCCTTAACCTTCTCCCTTAGCTATGTGTAGAAAACTTTCTGGCTATCTCAAATCATGGTCAGCATCAGGGACATCATCGCAAAAGAATCAATTACATAGTCAAGAGTGAATCTCAACTGCAGCTACTATGGAGGCAGTTTTGATGCCTGGATATTGTAGGATATTTCTAAGCTGGTTGATAGGTATGTAATTTTTGGCCCTAGTAAAGTTGTCATTTTCGCACTCCTGGGGATTTGCCCATGGATTTCTTTTATTTCCTGCAAGAGAAGCCATTGAAACATACAGTGCATTAAATAACCCTTCAAATTCAGCTGGCCCTCAGAGTATCATTTTATCCTTTTGTGCACATTACGAAAGGGGCACTTGGAGCCATCAGAGCTCTAGGCCAGAGGTTCCCAGATTGTCTCTTCAGACAAATACAAATAAAAAGAGGACTGGGTGGCTTATTTCAGACAAATAGAATTTATGACAAAAAGCATCAAATGGGCCAAAGAAAAACATTTTATGTGGAACTAAGGTACAATCCACAATAAAGATCTAACACCTGGAATCTTTATGTGACAATAATGAAGTAGTTAGAAACATGAGGGAAAAAAATGCTTGAAACACAATATTTGTGGGAGACTTTTAAACACAAATATCTCAAACTGACAGCTCAAATAAATAAAAATTGTAAAAAAAAATTAGAAGATCTAAATCATAGAATTATTCTTTATAAAAAGAAAGTATGCCATTTTTAAAGCTTCTGTGAAACATTTACAAAAAAAGATTGTAAATAGGACATAAAGATAAACTCAGTAAATTTCAAAGCATGAAATTTATATGAGCCATTTTATCATGTCACAAAGTAATAAATCTTAAAATTAAACAAGCAAATAAACCATCCACTTTAAGGTGGAGGGCAAACTCTCAAACAGTTATTGTGACAAAATAAAACAAAAATTGTAGATATAGGCTATTATTAAAATAATAAAACGAGTCTGAGCGCAGTGGCTTATGCCTGTAATCCCAGCCCTTTGGGAAGCTAAGGCAGGTGGATCACCTGAGGTCAGGAGTTCAAAATCAGCCTGGCCAACATAGTGAAACCCCGTCGCTACTAAAAACTACAAAAATTAGCTGGGCGGGTGCCTGTAATCCCAGCTACTTGGGAAACTGAGGGAGGAAAATCACTTGAACTCGGGAGGTGGAGGTTGCAGTGGGCCGAGGCCGTGCCACTGCATTCCAGCCTAGGTGACAGAGCGAAATTTCATCTAAAATAATAATAATAATAATAATAAAATGAGAACTGTTTTATGCATTCTTGTAATAAACCCAAGTTACTGATTACCTACTAGATACTATACATGGTTCTAAGAGCAGGATATACAACACTGCTCTCATGGAACTTACATTCCACCAGTACAGTGGAGAAGATAGCTTATAAACAAGTATATGAATAAATAAGAAAATATCAGGGGGTAACACTAGTTTAAAGAAAAATGAAACACAATGATGTGACTGAGAGTGACTGGCATAGGAGTGGCACTACTTTTGGTTGGAAAGGCCTCTCTGGGGTGGCATTTAAGCTGAGATCTGAACATTAGAAATAATTCATCTATGAAGATCTTGGAAAAGAACATTCCAGCAGAGAGATGACCTACACTGTATACCCAAGTTAGAGAATTGGATGCAGGACGTGCAAAAATGAAAATACTTTATTTATAGAAAATTCTTTGAAAAGGAGAAAGAAAACTACGAAAATAACAACCAAGATAAATAAGTGCAAAAACAAACAAAAAAGATAAGATTGATAAATCCAAGATTTAGTTACTCTGGAGGAAAAGTACAAAAGATAAGCATCTAATCAATAATTTTTAAAAACACATATAGATATAAAAATAAATATAGAAACCTACACAATTTTTAACAGAACTAAGATAACTCTAATACAAAAGAGAAAAAAGAAACAAGAAAAAGAAAAGCATATCAAACTTTAGATCAAGCTTATTTATACATTTGGGATCATAAACCTACTAAATTGCATCCACGGAATATTAAATGACCATGTTTCATAACCAAGAAAGCTTTATTCCAGATATGCAAAAATAACTTAGGAAAAATATTAACAGGTTACATTATTTTTTTTTTTGAGATGCAGTCTTGCTCATTGCCCAGACTGGAGTGCAGTGGCACCATCTCGGCTCACTGCAAGTTCTGCCTCCCAGGTTCACGCCATTCTCCTGTCTTAGCCTCCCCAGTAGCTGGGACTACAGGCGCCTGCCACCACGCCCAGCTGATTTTTTATATTTTTAGCAGAGACGGAGTTTCACCGTGTTAGCCAGGATGGTCTCGATCTCCTGACCTCGTGATCCGCCCGTCTCGGCCTCCCAAAGTGCTGGGATTACAGGCATGAGCCACCGCACCTGGCCGTTCACAGTGGATAAGACATATCTTATGGCCGGGCGCGGTGGCTCAAGCCTGTAATCCCAGCACTTTGGGAGGCCGAGACGGGCGGATCACGAGGTCAGGAGATCGAGACCATCCTGGTTAATATGGTGAAACCCCGTCTCTACTAAAAAGTACAAAAAAAAAACTAGCCGGGCGTGGTGACGGGCGCCTGTAGTCCCAGCTACTTGGGAGGCTGAGGCAGGAGAATGGCGTGAACCCGGGAGGCAGAGCTTGTAGTGAGCTGAGATCTGGCCACTGCACTCCAGCCTGGGCGATAGAGCGAAACTCCGTCTCAAAAAAAAAAAAAAAAAAAAAAAAAAAAAAAAAAAAAAAAAAAAAGACATATCTTATAATCACAATGAATGAATAAGGGTTTTTGATAAAATTCAACACCTTTTCTGATTTAGAGTTACTCTGGCAGCTTGAAGGAATAAACTAATGTGGACACCTTGCTTCACTCAATATGGAGAAACAGTAAATGATATATGATACATATAATTAAAAGAATAGCTAAGCTGAAGAAAAAAATGAAAAACAATAATATGTAAACAGTGAGGGAGTTTAAAGCCAGAATTATGAAATAATGAAATAATATAGTGATAACTTTGGGGATAGGAGTGAGGGTATCAAATCCAGATATTGGCTCTAATAATCATTCAGGGAAATGATAGACAGGGTTTGGGGCCTGCCCAGGGTGGTAAGCTATCACTAAGATCACTGCATAAAATTGGGACCTTGAGAGGTACCCTCCAGTGAACTAGAAACAAGAAATTCTCTGCCCAGAAAAGCAATAAGGAAATTTGAATCCGCCTGGGACTCTGATCGGAGGAAAAATTATTCCTTTAAAACCCAAAGCCTCAAGCCTGTCTTTAACCAAAATATAAACTACCCAGGTGGCATAGGAATCCTCAAATCCGAGAAATTAACATAAACCGGTTTGAAGCCAGCAAATCAACTCGGCAGAGGGAAGCGTGCATTTCCAACATCCAGAGAGCCAGAGTCAGCAAACCAAGGTCCGTGGGCCACATACTGCCATGGCCTGCTCTTTTGAACTTGTGTGTTAAGAATGGTTTTCACGGCCGGGTGCGGTGGCTCATGCCTGTAATCCCAGCACTTTGGGAGGCCGAGGCGGGCGGATCACGAGGTCAGGAGATCGAGACCATCCTGACTAACATGATGAAACCCCATCTCTACTAAAAATACAAAAAAAATTAGCCGGGTGTGGTGGCAGACGCCTGTAGTCCAAGCTACTCGGGAGGCTGAGGCAAGAGAATGGCGTGAACCTGGGAAGCGGAGCTTGCGGTGAGTGAAGATTGTGCCACTGCACTCCAGCCTGGGCGACAGAGTGAGATTCTGTCTCCTAAAAAAAAAAAAAAAAAAAAAAAAAAAAAAAAAAAAAAAA